>NC_089839.1:28084600-28157100 GCF_035609145.1 Eleutherodactylus coqui
GCATTGGAGGCTCAGTTCAGAGCGTGCGGCGCAGATTCGGCGTGTAATGACATACGATAGAGTCGTACATTATAGCCTATAGCAGTGATGGACAACCTTTTGAGCTCGGTGTCAAAATTTGCCAAAAAACCGAGCATGACTCGGGCGGTGTATCACTTCGAGAAAAAAATCCATAAATTCGCGATATTTATAGTTTAAATAACAAATATGTATAATTGTAATGTATAACTGTATTTAATAAACCCTAAACACCCATAGCACAGGCCCTCGCCTCTCGCTGCCTCCCCCTCACTTATATCAGTAATGATGAGCCCCCAGCGGCAACAGCGCCCGCCACAGTGGCCCCCAGCAGTGACAGCGCCCCCCAGCAGCGACAGCGACCCCCACAGCGGACCCCCAGTAGCGATAGTGCCCCCCAGCATTACCTGCCCCCCCGATAGTGCCCCCCAGCATTACCTGCCCCCCCACACAGCGGCCCCCAGCATTACCTGCCCCCCACACAGTGGCCCCCAGCATTACATGCCTCCCCACACAGTGGCCCCCAGCATTACATGCCTCCCCACACAGCGGCCCCCAGCATTACATGCCTCCCCACACAGCGGCCCCCAGCATTACCTGCCCCCCACACAGCGGCCCCCAGAATTACCTGCCCCCACACACAGCGGCCCCCAGCATTACCTGCCTCCCACACAGCGGCCCCCAGCATTACCTGCTCCCGCAACACAGCGGCCCCCAGCATTACCTGCTCCCGCAACACAGCGGCCCCCAGCATTACCTGCTCCCGCAACACAGCGGCCCCCAGCATTACCTGCCCCTGCAACACAGCGGCCCCCAGCATTACCTGCCCCTGCAACACAGCGGCCCCCAGCATTACCTGCCCCCCACATAGCGGCCCCCAGCATTACCTGCCCCCCACACAGCGGCCTCCAGCATTACCTGCCCCCCACACAGCGGCCTCCAGCATTACCTGCCCCCCACAGCGGCCCCCAGCATTCCCTGCCCCCCACACAGCGGTCCCCAGCATTCCCTGCCCCCCACACAGCGGCCCCCAGCATTACCTGCCCCCCCCCCCCCCCCCCCCCACTCCTCCTGTGCCCGGCGCCCTCCAGCAGTGATGACACGCGTGTCATAGGTTCGCCATCACGGGTCTATGGGGTCCGTCCAGCGGTTTGGTTCATCCGGGGGATTCTGCTCCCATACAGTAATCGGCAGCGCAGATGTGAGCAGCCGCCGGCTCCTTTTACACGGGGAGATAAATGACATTGTTGGCTCATGCAGCCTGTTTATACCGGCAGATAAACCGCTGACTGACTAAGGCCTCGTGTCCGCGGGCACACACGGTTTACAAGTGCGGATTCTCGCAGCGGTTTCCACCCATGCCCGCAGCCATGAGGTCTAAAAAGACATTACTCACCTGTCCGGCTGCCGTGGGGTCTTCTCCGTTGGGGCTGGATCTTCTTCCTTCTGCAGAAAATGCAGCATGCTGCTGGTCTTTTCCCACATATACCATTTGCACACTGGCAAAAAAATGACATCCGCAGGTGTTTACTTACCTGGAATGCCCAATGAATGTATTTGGGCATACTGAACTGCGGATCATCTGCGCAGATTCAGCAATTCAGTTTTCCCCGTGGACATGAGGCCTTACTGGTCGCTGATCACACGCAGCGGCGAGTGAACAATTGTTTTTGCGCCAGCACAAAATGAACAACGAATGACAAACAAACACATTCTCATTCATCATTCAATTGTTGGCCGGGTTTGCGCCAAACGATTAGCATTCAAATTCGCACAATCCAACGGTTTAACAACAATCTCTCCGTGTAAAATATTTCTAATAGCATTTAAGCTCTTATATATATTTTCCTACCTTGTTATCCACATCACTTAGTTTTTTATGTTTTAACCAGCGGACTGATGAAGGGGCGTGACGCCAAAACGTGTTTTCACATGCTGGCTCCACACGTTATGTAATACAAGAGAAGCTTCTATCTCCAATATCCCCTTTATCTAGAGAGTTGCTCCTATTCACCGGTCCTTTCACCCTTCCCTCTCTGTACATTTACGCCCATCTAGGTGGGGCGTCATCTGGCAGGCAGCACCTCCACCATTTCAAGCACTTACTGAACCTCCACAGTCCTGGACTCTTGTCCTATCACCATTATTTGGGTTTTGCTCCTCCCTTACTTCCAGCATCCATCTTTGCTTTTCCCATTGAATGTGCTGGCACAAATACATGGGCGCTTCTGCATTTATCTTCTGCAGGCGGTAATATGGAGTGTATTTGTACTAAACTCTGCAAGACGGGGCGAAATACGTGTGCAGAAGGGATTTAAGGGATTGTCAATTGCTTGACTACACAGCGTATTCACATGGCCGGAAGTTGTGACTACACAGATTTATAGTGTAATGTTATTTTATTAATAAAGTTTTATTCTATTTATTTACATTGCTAAAATGTAGTTGGTAACTAGAGAACCATAGAGCCCTAAACCCCGGAGCCAGAGTGTATACACAATGAGTCTATTCTCATGCACCTGTCTAGCCCCTGTGCTCTATGCTCCTGGGAGGACCCAGAGTCTATAAATACATCCGCCCAGTTCTAGAGAGATCAGTGGGTGTTGTAGTTCTGGTCACTGACAGAAGCAAGTAGAGTTCTGAAGGAGTTACTGCAGCGGTGAAGGAGAGGTGAAGTTAATAGTGAGAAAGCAAGAAATAAGAAAGTATGAGATTAAGCTATTTTCCACCTTCCAGCCCAACCTCTCCCCATCTCCATATCAGTATCTGCCACCATCGTAACCCCCAGACAGGATGCCCGCTGTTTTGGCATCACACTGGATTCTGACTTCTCCCTCACCCCCCCCCCCCATCCCCCCCATCCAATTTCTGGCCCGAACATCCCAGCTGCACCTCAGGAATATCACTAAAATCCAGCCGTTTCCCACCACGGAGACATTAAAGGAGATGTCCCGCGCCGAAACGGGTTTTTTTTTTTTTAAACCCCCCCCCGTTCGGCGCAAGACAACCCCGATGCAGGGGTTAAAAAACCCACCCGCACAGCGCTTACCTGAATCCCGGCGGTCCGGCGTCTTCATACTCACCTGCTGAAGATGGCCGCCGGGATCCTCTGTCTTCATGGACCGCAGGGCTTCTGTGCGGTCCATTGCCGATTCCAGCCTCCTGATTGGCTGGAATCGGCACGTGACGGGGCGGAGCTACACGGAGCCCCATAGAGAAGAGGAGAAGACCCGGACTGCGCAAGCGCGGCTAATTTGGCCATCGGAGGGCGAAAATTAGTCGGCACCATGGAGACGAGGACGCCAGCAACGGAGCAGGTAAGTATAAAACTTTTTATAACTTCTGTATGGCTCATAATTAATGTACATTACAAAGTGCATTATTATGGCCATGCAGAAGTGTATAGACCCACTTGCTGCCTCGGGACAACCCCTTTAAAGGCACTCGTCGCTCTCATCCATTCCCGAATTGACTACTGCAACTTGCTGCTCATCGGCCTTCCCCACACCAGACTCTCCCCTCCCCAATCCATACTAAATGCAGCTAGACTCATTTTCCTATCCAGCTGTTTCTCAGATGCCTCTGCACTATGCCAATCACTGCACTGGCTGCCCATCCATTACAGATATAGATTCAAACTCCTCACCCTCACCCACAAAGCTCTCTATGGCGCCGCACCACCGTACATCACTTCCCTCCTGTCCATACATCACCCGGGCCACACACTCCAATCTGCTAACACATTCAAATTAAAGGACCCTCTAATCCGAACCTGTTGCAGCAGTGCTGAGATCGCTGCCGGATTGACTAAGTCCGGTGCGGGTTTTCGACTTGGTTCTGCACATTCTAGCTCAGTAGGTGTGACGTAATATAGTCACACCTGAGGGTGATTAGCTTGCTATTTACCTGGGCTGGATACTAAGCTAAAGTGCTGTGAATTGCCAGTTGCTCGCTGTCTGAGCTGGTAGTAAGTGGCTCCCATGTACAGCATAGTCTCCGCTGTGAGGTGAACAGAGGTCGGTTCCGTGTGCTGCTGCTTCACTACCAGCTAAGTGTGGTGTTTCATTTGAGTTTCCTTTTGAGGGTTGCTTTGTTCCTTTATTTTGTTGGCCAAGTAGGGTTACTTAGGTCCCAGGAATGAATGCAGGCCCACATCTATTGAAGCAATCCGTCTGCCGTGCGAGGCAGGGCTCTCTCCCTCATTGTCACGTGTTTAGGGAAAGACTTCCCATTTATTTTGTGTTATTTATTTGAGTTGCTGCACTTTGGGCTATTATTGTGCATAATTGCAGGTGTTCGTCCAGCACGTCATTTGCGGACATAACAGAACCTCACATGCTCGCCTCCAGGACCTCTCTAGAGCAGCAACGGACCTCTGGAATGCACTACCCCCAAAACATCTGTACAATCCCTCCTCTCTCTCTGTGTGTGTGTATATAATATACATACATGCACACACAACAGAAATACTCCTCTCTCCACCGCCACGCTGTTCCCCGCACTGCCGTTCTGGTCCTCCAGATGGTCTGTTTATTTCAGCTGCAACAGTCACGTGGTTGTTTACTCACGCGACTGCTCCAGCCAATGGGAGGCCCCCAGATGGGATATCATCATTGACGGTCCATAAACCAGCTCGGGCTTCTACATTACAGGCAGACGTGACTGGTTTACAGGTAAATACCGGGCCAGAAGACCGGGAGGCATCATGAGTCAAATGCTCAGGTGCTAAACCACCGAAACAGCACTTTGGATCCAAAGTGAGCATATTGTTAAAATATAGTTTTGTATGACAGAGAAAAAAAACATAAAAATGGAAATGCACACTCTCATAGTAGATGCTAGTGAAATGAATGTGCCTCCATGTTCTATCTCATGTGTAGCACTTTTGTAAGCAAGAAGCCATCTTCTCTGCCTCTTTTTCACTGTATTCATTTGTCGTATTCTGGGGGATTTATGGATATTAAATGGTTATTTTATAAGTCCTGAGTGAATCACTAAGGGTTTTGCTCCAGAAGATGGCTATTGTGACATTTAGGCTGGCTGACGAGTCAAACTGACATGTTCCTAACTGTTCACATATGTTCCTAAACATT
This sequence comes from Eleutherodactylus coqui, assembly GCF_035609145.1. NCBI lineage: Eukaryota > Metazoa > Chordata > Amphibia > Anura > Eleutherodactylidae > Eleutherodactylus > Eleutherodactylus coqui. Next base: position 28,089,712 of record NC_089839.1, read on the forward strand.
CTCTCTAAACAACTTATGGTTTAGATTTACTGTTCCAAGAAGTTAATCATGTATAATCAAATCTGCGCCTGGTTAGCATTTTAGATGTAACATTCCTTATCCTGCATATTCATATTTTGTTTGTTTCTTTTGACCAATGGTAATAACTGAATTATAATAGATTTTAGGTATTGTAATTGAATATGTGCCCTATAAAACCAGATGCCTGTAAATCAACAAACAGATAACTTTGACCATATCAAGTCGTGTGTGGTTTGGCAAGTTATTTCCGGGCCCGTATATACTTCTAACCAATTTGAACCTCAGAGGCATATCATAGCAAAAATTATTTGCACCAACATAGACAAACATATATAAGCTTTATTAGGGAAACGAAGAATTGAAAACACAAAATCAAAACATGTCTTGCTCACAGAGTAATTTATCTAAAGGCCACTTTATACAGAATGAACTGTTGGGCACATATGCCTGGCAGGTTGTCCCAGCAATAATCAAACCTGTGCTTTTCACAGGAACAAGCACTCAGTGAATGAAGGTAAAAGGCGATGGGGATTCTCAATGAACAGGCAGTTGTTCCTAAGTGAACGACTACCTGTTTACATAGGCTGATCTTTCATTCAGTTTTCTACATGCAGAAACTGAATGACGAACAAGAAATAAACTTACCATATTGCTCCATAAACTACTACAATGGGCCGCCTCTACATGGGCGCTGGTTAGTCTCCTGCCTAAGGTGTTTAGTGAGACAGTGGACTGCAGTCAGCTAAGTACCTCTGTCTATAAATTCTGTGTGAGACTTATTCACTTCTACCATATACTGTGTTATTTCCATTTGCATTAAACATCTTCCCTATCCTCCATCTAGGGACAGATTCGGCCCCCTAGGTTCCTACTCTGGGGCCTCCCATATTGGAGTAATGTCCCTGCTATATTGGTTAGGGATAGAGTTCCCATCCTGGTACATCTGTTGCTGTTACTTGCCCTATTTTGTGTTCCCCAAATTTTGGTGTTATAATACATGTCTATATTTGTACATTGCAGACATAGGTTACATCTAGATCTGACCTGTTGGGGAGGCTCTATACTTGAACCCTGCACGAACATAACAATAATGAACAGGGAGTGGTCCGGAGGAGCCCAACACTATATAAAAAATTAACCACCCCTTTAAAACAGCTACAATTTGGAGCCAACTCCAAATGCGACAATTTAACAGCTGTCAATCACTGCTTATGGGGCAGACTTGGCTCACAAGCCCACTGCATCCTTCCTGAGCGACCAATGACTGATAAATCTGTCATTGATTGATAAGCGGTTAAGTTTATGCACCATATATGTACGTCGTATGGTCCTGGGTTTTAAACTTACTGTAGCTAGACGAGTGCCTGGCTGTCAGAAACAGCTTTGTTGCATCTTTTCTGGCTCACATAAAACTCAATGAACAATATGTAGTGAACAGAGGAAGCGGCAGTGGCATTGCCTCTATGGGACCCAGTAAGTATATGACTGACAAGCGCTCCCGGCATGGCAGAGCTGCTGGATCTAAGCAGACCCAGCCATGTGATCAGGGGCGGAGCTTGTAACTAACTCACTCACAGACACAGAGCCTAGGTGACTGATCACATAATGGGGTCATCATCACAGGCCCTGTAAGCACACGGCTGCTATCAGGCTCTGCGTGTTTTATGTTTTAGGACCTTTGATGACGTCACCATCATGTGATCAGGAGCGGAGCATGTAACTCACTCACTCATGGACAGGTGGTCGTTAGTATTTTGACTTAACTTACCAGCCCACTCCATCCTTCCTGAGCGACCAATGACTGATAAATCCATCAATGGTTGATTAGAGGTTAAATGTATGCACCATATATGTACATCGTGTGGTCCTGGGTTTGAAACATACACCATTGTAAATGCAAACTTGCTTTAGCTAGACAGGTGCCTGGCTGTCAGAGACAGCTTTGTTGCATCTTTTCTGTCTCGTATAAAATTTAATGAGCAATCAGCAGTGCCGTTGCCTCTATTGGACCCAGTAAGTACATGATTGACAAGCGCCCCCGGCATGGCAGAGCTGCTGGATCTAAGCAGACCCAAAGCAGCTGTACTAGATGCAGATGGCATGACAGTGGGCTGGTTTTCACCTTTAACTGGGGTTCCCATGGATGCCCCAATTATAGTGGAAACCAGCTAAATAGAAATGTCTTTTATGATGTCATAGGGGAACATGTTAGGAAAGCATATATAAAAAAAATTACTGACAAAAAAAAACCACACCACACCAATCTTGTAATGTAAGACTATACAAAGTATAGATAAAAATGACAAACAATTAACCCATTCTCATACTTTATTAACATTTGCAATTTACACTAACATAAAGAACTAAACAAAAACTTTTTTTTTTTTTACCTTTTCAGACATGCTACCTCTAATAAAACATAAAAAGCTAACTTTTTTTTAAAAAAGGTACTAAAAACAGACCTATGCATCATAAAAAAATATACAAAATGTATTTTTGTAACCCAAGAAAAGAAAATTATGGCAGTTGAATCACCCAGTGTGCTAAATCTCTAAGAAGTGTCAGGTCACAAAGGACCAAAACATGCTGATCATTAAGAGGTTAATCCAGATCCAATGGGCCCTATGTTTTCCAAAGGGTGCCTATACATGCAAGACTTCTCTGTAGCAAAATACAAATGGAGCTCCACTGATCACCGGCCAGCACCTGTACTCGTTAATTCAAACAATGGGATGAGTTCATATGCTTGCCAGCAATCAGCAGAGCTTCACCTGTGCTTTACCGCGGAGAAAACCTGCGTGTACGGGAACCCAAAGAGTAGCTTTTAATCATGTGGAATCGGACAAATCTTTGATTTAAGTTAATGAAGTCTCATTCCTCAATCTCCTTATTGTCCTACACATCGGAAATAAAAAACATGGTCCGTAATACTGATCCTTATCAGATGACAGTTTTGTTTGCTCATAGAAGGAGAGAGTAAAAGGGGCGACTATTTGACCTCATTCACACTTTAATATGCGAATGCTCAATCAGCTTTAGTTGCCGCATGCAAGGGGTAAGGCGATGACTGACAACCATTCCCATCAGAATGGTGGCTATGTTTTACAGTCCTGCTCCTGATTGTGTGGGCGCAGTGGCGGTGTGTGCCCAATCTGAGCATTATAATTGTTTGGCACAGGTCCTTTGAGAAGTCCTGCCTGCACTGTCCTGTTATGCTATGGCTCCTGTTGGGGGTAAGTTATACATCAGAAGGCATCCCAAGAGTCTGATCACACATCGCGGAATAAATCCACACCAAAATCCACCTGATTTCCATAGTAAAATTAATTATAATGTATGAATAACTGCTGTGAAGATCTGCAGCATTTCCACAACAAATAGAGCATGCTGCGGATGTGAAAGTTTGCAGCTTGACCTATCTTCACTGCTGATTTTTTTCCACTATAAGTGGATGGGATTTCCTAAATCTCCATTCTCTACACTGTATTATACGTTGGCGCAGAATTTCAGCTTGCATTCTACAGTGGAAATTAGGCAGGAACTACATTGTGTTTGAGTAGATATATAGATTTACATTAGCTACATATTCTGGTCCACAAAACAAGGATCAAAGTTAATATACGCTCATTTGAAAGCGGTCTGAGGCAGCAGATCCTACAATGAGGTTCCACGATTGTAATATTTACAATAATCTGAACATTAAAATGACTTCTCCCCTGTGTGAGTTCTCTGATGTCGAGCAAGAGTTGATTTCGCACTAAAACATTTTCCACATTCAGGACATGAAAATGGCTTCTCCCCTGTGTGAGTTTTTAAATGTTTTGTAAGAGTGCTTTTATGACTAAAACATTTCCCACATTCAGGACATGAAAATGGCTTTTCCCCTGTGTGAATTATTAAATGGCTTGCAAGAGTGCTTTTATGAATAAAACATTTCCCACATTCAGGACATGAAAATGGCTTTTCTCCTGTGTGAGATTTTAAATGTGTCATAAGTTTTGATTTCTCACTAAAACATTTCCCACATTCAGGACATGAAAATGGCTTCTCCCCTGTGTGAATTGTTAAATGACTTGTAAGAGTGCTTTTTTGATTAAAACATTTCCCACATTCAGGACATGAAAATGGCTTCTCCCCTGTATGAATTTTTAAATGAGACTTAAGATTTCCTTTCTGATGAAAACATTTCCCACATTCAGGACATGAAAATGGCTTCTCTTCTGTGTGAATTTTTAAATGATACGCAAGACTGCTTCTATGATTAAAACATTTCCCACATTCTGAACATGAAATTTGCTTTTCATCTTTGTCAGTTCTCCGGTGCCAAGAAAGATTTGATTTCTTTTTAAAATCTGAGCGACATGGACGTTTTTTCCCCCGTCTACGGCCAGTGATTTGTTTGCCAATCAGTGAAGAAGGTTTCCTGTCACTAGTGCCATCAGTAAGGGGTATTGAATTAGGTTGTGTGGTATTATCTTCTACTTCATTTAGAGATACGAGGTGTCCATGGTGGCCTATACTCCAGTCTTCACCTGGAGGAAAAGAAATAATGATTTTTCCCCTATTTTTCTTTTTTTCAATTAACCAAATCAAGCTTTATTGAAACAATAGCAAGGAAACATACTAAAATGGAAAATACAAGAAAAACAGGATAACATATGATAAGTAAATCACTAGTAAATATATGAAAGACAGAAGACAAACAAAAACATCATAGTATTTGTAAATGTTTTGTAAAGATTACAGAATATAATTTCTAGTAGAGATAGCTAAAATTTAAAGGAGGTTTCCAGTGAAATACTATTGTTGACCTATCATCAGAAAAGGTCATCAATAGTTGATTGGCTGAGGTCCATCACTCAGGACTCTGGACGATATGCTGAGCGAGCGCATGCTGTCAGCTCTGCAAATACACAGAGGTTGGAGCGGAAGCCTCCACACCGACCTCCATATAGTAGTATTGATTTCAATGGCAGCCATGCCTGTAGTTACAAGCACCAGCCACTACACAGAGGTCGGCACGGAGGCTTCTGCTCCGACCTCTGTGTATTTGCAGCACAAGGTCATCAATATTATTTCACTGGAAAACTCCTTTAAATTTTAAAACATCATTTATTATTTTCGCATTGCAAGAATTATTATGCCAATCAAATGTAAGAAAAATGTAAAGCAGGGTATATATTCATTAACATCCAAAATATACCTAGAAGGAGTTGTCAGAATGTCCCGGTGGCCATTCAGGGGTATGTGTATTTCAGTTTATTATTTTAATGCACCTAGGCCTATTGAAGAGGAGTTGTCCGGGAAATGGATAACCCCTTTAATGACTTTTTCTATATTCTGTTCATTTGAGGAGGTGGGTTAACAAAAAAAATATCAATTGTGTTTCCTTTTTAAGATGTTCTTGATACCAAACCATGTAGCACAAAACATAATGCTGTTTCAATAACTCCCATGTAATAGAAATAGCATCGTGGCTGCACTACGCAGCTTCAATTATGCCCATTAACTTCAATGGCAGTTATAGTAACACCAAACTAGGTCGATGAGTAGCCAGACGTGGGTTTCTCATCTAACCGGGTAATGTGACAGCCCCTTTAGCCCTGTGATCATATCTATCAGACATTTCTGGCATATCCTTGGAGTATAATATTACATATTAAATGGGGCTTTCCGGCATTAAACTATTGATGACACATCCTCAGGATCGGTCATTAATAATTGATTAGTGGGGGATCAGCTGTATAGTGGTTGTGCCTGGTATAGCTGCTCCATTCCATTCACTTGAATGGGCTGGAGCTGCTCTCAGGCCATGTGATGAAAGAATGTGATGTCAATGGTCTCTTCAATCAGGTGATCAGAAAAGATCCCAAGTAGGCAGACCCCCAGCAATCAACTATCTTGAGAATAGATCATCTATAGATTAGGAGAATGGAAGAATCATGAGTAAAGAAATATAAATTAAAGGGCTTCATATCTACCACAATCACACTTCGCTCACCAACTACTTCTCTTCCTGTTTCATAGTCTGCAGTCTGGATTCTAATAAAACTGCCTTCCCAATAAATTCACAGCCTGCAAACAGTGCAAGTGTCGCCTAAAGACATGGTGTGTACCCCATGGGGTCCATATAACACAGGTTGAGGCAATAAATGGGTAATAGTAATGATCAGGTGGAAGATGATAGCCTGAGCTTCCCATTAATAGAATACATTCAAACAAGATTTATGAAAGGCTCTTACCGTTCACCGACACGGATATGGGTTTATCGAGTCCACTCATTGTTACGTTAGAACTTTCCTGCAAGAATCCCACAAACAAAAGAGATGAGAAAAAAAAAAGACCCCTAATTTATCTTATGTCCATCAGTACTTTGCACTATCTGCGCTCCCCAGCCTTAACTGAATGAAACTGTGGACCATCATCAAATTAAAACACTTCACCACGGACTCCTCTCCTGGGCACCAAAGGAGTGGGATGTGTCTTACAGAGATCCTGCACTGACTCCTGACTTCAGCGACATCAGAACCCCTTTGGTTCCCCGAAGCAGTTATAGGTGATTGATACCCCCATATTTGTCTTGGGGAAGCCCCAACTCACCGCCCTTGGAGGATCCGTGGAGGCACGGAAAACAGCAGCGCCGTGAGGCCCAGGATACATCACTTCCCAAGACTTCTTCAGCAGCAGGGGATCCCGGTAAGCTCCCATCCAACTGTGGCGCCCTGATACGGAACCCTGCGACACAGCCACTGGCCCGCAGCGGCCTAGCAAAGTGCAAAGCCATGGCGTAATTTCCAGTCGACACACGTGGCGTAGCCCCCCCCCCCCCCCAGCACCCCAAAGACGTTGAAGAGGACTGCGGTGCCATTCTACAATTGGGAGGACCCCGCTTACCATTCTGGGCAAATCCGCCATCTCCACACCGCTCCCCGGGCATGGGCTGGATAGTTCCGGAGCCTTGGTCTGAAGTTTCGGCCACCGTGAATGTTGCAGGGACACGGCCACTCCACTACCTCTGGCAAAGACCTTTGGTGACCTCCACTTGCCCGCTGCTCCCGCCCTGGACCCCTGCGACAAGGTCATTGATCCGCTGTGGCCTAGCTGTGCATAAAGCTGTGGCCTAGAGTTCAGGCTGATCTGCGTGTCGCCTGGCCCCCTGGCACTCATTACCTGCTGCAGGGGGAAACCCTTCCTGATACATTGGAGGATTCTGCCACCGTCGCCTCACCACTACCTGGGTGCGGCCAAGTTGGCTCCGGAGGCTTGGGGCCCCAACTGCTGCGGACACTGGGGCGGTCCAACCACTCCACGCCCTGGACCGTTTCTGGTGGCAAAGATTCTCTGGCAAACTACATCTGCGCCGCTCCTGACACAAACACCTACAGTGCAATTACCTGCCCACTGAGGCCTAGTGACAGTCGGAGCCGCGGCCTGGATTTATGACCACCTTGCTCATCGCAGGAGCATCGTGGCTGCACTGGATCGAATTGAAGGTAAGAGGCGGCGCAGGGGGTTCACATGGTCCACCAACACCAAGCCAACTGCTGAGACCCACGGGAGTCGAGAGCCATAACACAGCCTGGGTCACGTCTGTCCCCATTGCTGCCCTAACAAGTGTTATTGCTCAGGACTGTTGACAAACTGGAGAAGAGAGGCTGTACCAATGAGAGCACAATATAGCAAGACAGTTTAAACCCCCATAGACCAAGACCATTGTAAACCGCGGGAGAAAATGCTGGCCATGATTCAATCTCTTAGGGTGCCACTAACTTGGATGGCTACTGCATAATTATCAGATGAGAAGCCACATCCATATCATTGACCTGCTGATAAATCTTCATTATCTTACAGATGGAGCGAAATTTTTGACCTTTGTTTATGCAAGCTGTGAAACCCCTAGACCTGGAGAGGTCCAAGTACAGATACTTAAATGAACGCAACGTGGGTACCTCGACATGAGTATAACGCCAGCTGGATTCGGTGAAAAATAACAGCAACCGGAAAACAAAAAAGTAAACCATCTAAAACTGCTAAAGAAAAAGAACACAAAGGATTCATCTGTCTATGTCCCCACCAAAGCCTGCCTCACCCCGTGCCACGGCTATAACAGATTGTTACTCTTTGGAACTTGATACCTTCTCTTCTCCATCCTCCTCCAAATGTATGTGTCTTCTATCTCCCTCTGGACTGTTGAAGAAGAGGGACCTGTTATATCTCTGCGCTCCACGGATCTGGGTTGCTGACCCACATTCATGCAGACAAATAGCTTTACTATCAGAGATACTGATAGGCTTCAGTCTATTCTCCTCTCTATACTCGACACATCGCAGAAGGGCTTCACACGTGGAAGAAATGCTTTAAAAAATATCAGAGCTGCAATAGCGGCAACGGTTGCCACACAAAGTCCCAATAGTCCAGTATTGATGCTGTTGAGTCTAAATGCAGAGAAAGCTTTTGATAAAAATATGATACTGGGTGGCGTAGCTTTGGACAGACATATGTAAATTATAAAACATGATATGCGTACATACAAATGCCACCAGTAGCCTCACAGTTAATGGCCTTAATACCCCAACCATTGACTTATTTAGAGGGGCCCGTCAAGGCTGCCCCCTCTCCGCATTACTTTTTAATTCATCCATAGACCCATTGCTCAGGTACTTAATAAATACCCCACTCTTTAATGGAGCCTGCTATGCTGATTTGGTGATTAAGGCGGAAGCATTTGCAAACAGCATATTTTTGATAGTCAGCAGCCCAAAAGAGACACTGACGCCCTTATTACAAGGAATCGAGAAAATTGGAGAGCTCTCTGGCTATACCTTAAATTGAGACAAAACGGAAGCGCTACTATTAAAAGGATTGGCTAAACTTTTGTGGATGGCCCAATACCCTTTCCATTCGGAAAGCATTCCATACAATATCTTGGAATACAGGTCACAAGATGCCCTTCTAAATTATATAAAACAAACATTGAACCCTAAATTAAAAAATTGGAAATGACTCTAAATTTATGAAGAACTTTGCAGAGTCCTTTTTGAGAAGAGCTAATCTTTTAAAACTGACAGAATTTCCCCGTCTGCTATACATCCTACATTCTCTGCCCAGATTTTTAAAACTAAAAGACATAAAAAAGATCAATTATTTATTTATACAGAAACTTCATTTGGGGTGGGAACAGACCGTGCATAGCTCTTAAAACATTACAAAAACATAAAGTCAATGGTGGAATCAATCTCCCTCATATAAGGGACTACAATCTAGCAGTACAGGCTCGCATTATTCATGATTGGATATATTCCCAGACAAATTTTACAAACAAACTGCTCGAGCAGAAAATGTCTGGCCCAATACAGTTACAAAATATCCTTCACCTCCCTACGCAGAAGTACCAGAGACTGAAGCGTAACCCCCAAATACTTGTGGCTTGGAAGACGTGGGACAAACTACATCGCGACAGTCATGCATCCCCACATATATCCCCACAACTATCTTTTATTAACAACCCCAACTTTCAGCACAATAACCCACACAACATTTTCTTTGATTGGTGGGCTCGAGTGATTGACTTGACGGACAAACTGCTAAAAAAACACCTTCTGTCACATGAGGAAATGAAACAGAAGTTCCCTGAGCTGTCAGTTTTGCTACTTTCATATTTACAGGCTAGGCCAAATATCCAGGAACTCTTGCCGCAACTTCAGGAGATTGACTGGACACAGACAGGTGTCACATGGACTTCTAGGATGGTGGGCCTGCGGGAAATGATATCCAGGCTGTATAGAGTAATACGTAATATGCGGGAGCAGGATGATATTGACCTACCAGATGGAATCGGTGTTGTTGGCTTACAAATATTTGCCCTCATCCAAGTTCCTGGAAACAAGACTACAGGTCGTCCACAGGTCTTATCTAACCCCTGCAAGAGGGCATCACATGGGAATCTACCCCACCTCAAATTGTTTTAACCCTTTCCAATCCAATTTGTATCCTGGTTTCCCCAGGGGGCTTACTCTTTTTCTGCGGTTATACAACGGCGCTGTACGCTGGCTAAAGCCAGTACTGCATGAGGTGACACGTTGGATAGGCTCCGACAGCAGAGAGGCTGGCAATATATAGTAAGAGAACCCCGACGGACGTCTTCCAACATCGGAGCTGTATAGCCTTAAATCAAAATGTCTTCAGACGTGAGACAGTGGATTGGAAAGGGTTAAATGCAAAGCACCAAATGCCAATTTATTCCACAGTTTATGAACATGTTCCCAGATCAAGACTTTCTGGTCTCTAATTTGTGAGTATACCACTGCACATTTGATTAACTTCTGTCCACAAGAGCCCCTGTGCACAATTTTGGAATATCTGGACCCAAATAGATACCATTGCTCAAAAGGAGCCCGCAAGCTATAGCACTTCGTGGCGGCAGCGGGACTGAAGGCTATCTTGCAGATGTGGATACAGCCGACAGCCCCTCCCTTTAAACTGTTCCTGGACAAACTAACATAATTGTTGCAAATGGACTGGGCTGAAACATCGCTTTTCAAAGAAAAAATGGTGCAGTCTTTCTTTGTGACTTGGGGGAGCTTTGTCCAGCCGCTGCCGCGAAGAATAAGAGAAAGACTAAGGAATTGTTTCTATTACACTTCTTAGTTCCAGGAACAAATAGCATCGAGGAATCCCCCCCTTTAAGGTGTTTTACTTGCCGTGCTGTTCCCGTGTGTGGGAAGGGGTCTCTACACGTTCTGATATGTAGCCGGGGGTCTGTTCCATACGTATAAATGTGGTGATAATGACTTAGGAAAACAGACACATATTATTTGATTTTTTTCTTTTTTTGTAGCAGGTCCAGGTTTGTTTTTTTTTAACTCTTTTTGCTTTTGTTTCTCCTTTGTATTATTCCTACATATTATCTTGCTCCTATTTTTTTATTGTTTCTTTTTTGCTTCTTCTTTTATTAGTCTCTGGTTGACAGTTTATAAAATGAGAAACTATATAATCGGGACTGTGTCCACCTAAACCTCTGCTGATCGGCAGTCAAAGATTGCTTCATGCTGTATCAACATATCTACTGGTCCAGCTATTAGACCTTAGAGTTGTTAAAGATGTCTGAATGATGGTTATGATGCTGGATATGTGTCTCAATTGATTAATAAAAACGTTTTAAAAAAAAGAACTATTTCAGCACAATGGAAACTTGAGCGATACTCCCAGTGGTACTGGAATGTGGAACTGTCTTATGTCCATCTGTGCACTATCGGTGCTCCCCAGCCTCAACTGAATGAAACTGTGGACCACAATAAAATTAAAACACTTCACCAAAATGGAAACTTGAACGGTACTTCCCCCCCAAACAGTACTGAGATGTGGACCTACCAGTTAAAAAAAATACATTCTCATCCAGGAGAAGGAAGAATATCTACTCAAGGAAATTGAAACTAACCTACACTGACGTGCCAAAAGCATTGAGACAGGAACTAATATCATGTAAGATGCCCTATAGCCTTGTAAAGTGTAGTAACTAGATTGGCATCAATTTCACAAGTGGCCAGTCAATGTGTAAAGGAATATTGAGTGCCGACTGCATAGCTACCCATAGCTCTAGGACATTTGTAGGTGCGGGGTCTCTGTTGTAAATGGATCTCTCCACCACATTCCATAAATGCTTGACTTGGCTCATGTCAGGTGAATGTGCAGGCCACACCATTCGTAGGAACTCTCCAGAATGCTCTGCAAACCAATTTTGGACAACTTGTGTCCAAAGACATAGTGCATTATCTGGCTGGAATGTCACATCATTGTGGGGTTACATGTAGACCATGATGGGCTGCAAATGGTCAATAAGCAGTGAAACATAGCAGGCACTGGTGAATAATATGTTTAGGCAGATCAGTGGACCCAACCCATACCATGAAAACCGCCCCACAGCAACATATAACAACCACTAGCCTGCACAGTGCCTTGCTGACAACTGGAGTTCAAGGGGTCTATACAACACATGAACCCTACCATGAGCCTGAAACAATTGGTACCATGACTCATTGGCCAATGCCACATGTTGCCAGTCCTTTAGGGTCCAACTAGCAACCTCAAGAAACCAGATGAGGTACTGTCTCAAGCGTTGTCTTCTGCTACCATGTCCAATGGAAGCTAAAGAATGCTGCATTGACCTATAAGATATGTGGGTTCATGGAGTGCTGCAGGGATTGGCTGCGCCGCAGCACTCGAGAACCAATCAGAGCCAGCACTTCCTGGAGGCGGGGCTTTTGAACCCCTGACCAGTACGCGCTTATGAAAGCTACAAGCAAGTGTGTCAGGAACTTGCGAGGAGAAGTGCAGTGGAGTGGACAGCGGCTGTTATGCAATGCATTTGTTCTTTTTTAATGCAGCCCAAGCGTATTTTCAGGGTGGTTCTTCAAAAAAATTGTGTTATGGCTACCAGAAAACACAGTGATATCGCACAGAACATTGCTGCGATATCCTCTCAGTGATATCGCTGTCACCCGTGTGATAGAGGCCTTAAAACACTAGAAAGCATTTGCAGCCGCTATCACTGACAGCCCACAATAACCAGATGACAGAGAGCACAGAGCATACTACACTGCTGCCGGAGAAGATTAGTAGAAAGCTCCATTACATCTGTCTGTAGAGGATTTACAGCACAAATCTCAGCTTCATCTACCTGATGATAAAGTGGGACATGTTCCTCTTCCTCTGGACAATCCTGGGAATATAGAGGACTGTGACATCTCTCTGGAGGATTTCTCTGACTGGATCCATCTATAGGAAATAACCAGAAACACTAAATACATTATATATCTGATGATCAGATGATGGCAGGACTAGCCTACCCTTAAAACGGTCCTCTATAATCAATGAAGGTCTCTTCTTACCCGGTGATGTGAGGTGCTGCTGATCCTCCATCATGATCTCCTTGTACAGATCCTTGTGTCCTTCTAAATACTCCCACTCCTCCATGGAGAAATAGACAGTGACGTCCTGACACCTTATAGGAACCTGACACACACAATATACAGTCATCCTCCAGACTCCTTCCTTGGCTGTATTATATAATGTCCCCCATTCCCAGCAGCGCTCACCTCTCCGGTCAACAGCTCAGTGATCCTGTGGGTACGTTCTAGGATCTTCTGCTCATGTATCAGTGAATGAGGTGAAGGCTCAGTGATGGGGCTTTGGGTCCGGCTGCCTCCTCCTGACACACAGGGGGTCACACACTCACCAGACGACTTCTTCACTACTGTGTAATCCTGTGGATGGTGAGACACTGATCACTACATGGAGGCTAAGAATCCTTCACCTTTCCCGTCATTCCCCTGTTTATTACTAGAGAGAAGAGTGACATCATGTGAAGCTCTCACCTCCCCAGTTATCCAGTAGATGATCTCCAGGGTGAGGTCTAATATCTGGGCAGCCATGTGGTCTCTGTCCTTCTCCATCCTCGGTGGGTTATTGAAGGAAAAGACCATTGTCTTCGTCTGTGAGAGTCCTGAGCCTAAGGAACCTGAGTGAGACAAGAACATCTTCCATTAAGCGTCTCACTACTAGGGGATTATAGAGGATTAGTGACAGCATACAATGGAGGTGATTTAGATATGAAGGAGTCTTATAGAATATTCTGATCAGTAATCTGGTATATATTAGTCAGCCGCCCCTGTTATAAAGTTAGTATAGGGCCACACAATATATACATCATCAAAGATCCTAAAGTCACTAGGATATAACATGTACAGATTTCTCCCACATGTGTGACCGATCCAGTCCAAAAATTCATTGTAACCCTTGAACTGCTGGGGCACAATTCAAGAGTTCCTTCATACAGCAGCCAGACAATCCAGATGAAGCTCAACTCTTATTTGTAATCCCAAATCACAGCAGTATCACAGGAGATGCCACAGCACAGAACAATGACCAAGTGTCCGGCCACTTTCGACATGGTAGAAGATCCTGTTCACTGCTTATGATATCAGGTATATGGCCTCAACGCATCTCCCCATTCAGATGTCCATCAGCTTTCCTCATGGGTCCAGGATCTGGCCTCAGCATCAGATCCTGGCACCTTCTAAATGGCTCATCCCCTTCAGCTTAATTCAGCTACTACCCCCAGTCACATGAGCTCCGTCTTTTCACAACCCCATTTATGCTGAACAGGGATGGTTTGTGTAATTAATTGCCCTAAACATATGATGAAGACAGATCCACCAGGTCCTGTGACCCCCTTCCCCAAATACTATAAATTATTTTGGCTTTGTGCAGTCTGCCCAGGCTATTCATTAAAGGGGTTGTCCCGCAACAGCAAGTGGGGTTATACACTTCTGTATGGCCATATTATTGCACTTTGTAATATACATCGTGCATTAAATATTGGCCATACAGAAGTTATTCACTTACCCCCTTCGGTGTTGGCGTCCCCGTCTCCATGACTCCGACCAAAGCCTTCTTCTGCCTCGATTAGACGCGCTTGCGCAGTCTGCCCTCTTCTGTCCTGCTCCGGCATGCTCGCGCCGCACAGGTCTTCTGCGCATGTGCAGAAGACCTGTACATAAGTGTTTAACCCAACTTGCTGTTGCGGGACAACCCTTTAAATAAATCTACATGACGCCTCATGTGGCGGAGAGTGTTAAAGGGGTTGTCCCGGGCCGAAACGTTTTTTTTTTAAAAATTCAATAGGCCCCCCCGTTCGGCGCGAGACAAACCCGATGCAGGGGTAAAAAAAAAACGATTAGTACTTACCCGAATCCCCGCGCTGCGGCGACTTCTTCCTTCTTCTTACTTACCTTAGTAAGATGGCCGCCGGGATCTTCACCCACGATGCACCGCGGGTCTTCTCCCATGGTGCACCGTGGGCTCTGTGCGGTCCATTGACGATTCCAGCCTCCTGATTGGCTGGAATCGGCACACGTGACGGGGCGGAGCTACGAGGAGCAGCTCTCCGGCACGAGCGACCCCATTCAGAAGGGAGAAGACCGGACTGCGCAAGCGCGTCTAATCGGGCGATTAGACGCTGAAATTAGACAGCTCCATGGAGACGGGGACGCCAGCAACGGAACAGGTAAGTGAATAACTTCTGTTTGGCTCATAATTAATTCACAATGTACATTACAAAGTGCATTAATATGGCCATACAGAAGTGCTGAACCCCACTTTGTTTCGCGGGACAACCCCTTTAAGGCAGCAGAAATGCAGTCCTAGGTTCCCGCTCAAGACCTGAAGGTGGAGGGGGCATGTGTGTGTGTGGGGACATGTTTTGTTTTACTTTCACTTTCATTTACTTTCAATGGCAGAGGATTGAGATCCTCAGAGATCACGATCTGCTCCTACTGCTGTGACAGCTGTAGCAGGAGATTCCTTCATCTCCCCAGCATGTCCTCTCATCACTGGACACCGTGACAGCAGTATCACAGTGTCCAGTGATGAGGGGACATGCCGGGGAGATGAAGGAATCTCCTGCTACAGCTGCTTTGAATGGGGCCGGGCGGCTGCTGGCTCTAATCAAAGCAGTGAAGGGACTCGCGGAGGGGAGAGCTGTATCGGGCTGTCACTCGAAGCCCGATATCGCTCTCAGTATGTCAGCGGTGAGTCTCCATTATGACGTCAATCTTCCAGTCATGTGACCGGCATCATCGGGAGTGCGCACGCTGAGGGAAGAGGGAGCAATGCATCATGGGAACTACCCCAGCGGCGCCATCTTTGAAAAATCCTTCAGGCCAGTTTTATAAGGGGAAGAAAGGGAATAAAAAGGTTAGCAGGACAACCCCTTTAATAAAACTCAGCATAAGCAGTGATGTCAATCCACAGGTAGGACTATCTCCCAGGTCACACCCGGCCTGCGGGGTAGCTGGTTGGGCTTGAATTAACTACTTCTAGGGTCGCTATTAAGTATATATATTTATATAAAGATTTCCAACTTGTAATTGGCAGTGTTTAACTTATTACTTAACTAAGGCCTACATGAAGGATTTTTTGCTTTTTTCCAATTTCGTTTTTTCCTCCCCCCTTTTAAAAAATCGTAACTCCTTTATTTATCCATCGACGTCGCTGTACGAGGGCTTGTTTTTGCGGGACGAGTTGTATTTTTAAAAGGTACAATTTATTGTACCATATAATGTACTGAAAAACTTTTTAAAAATTGTAAGTGGAGAGGAATTGAAAAAAAAAGACATTCCTCCATCTTTCGGTGCGCCCTGTTTCTACGGCGCACAAACTGCAACAAAAATGACATGATAACTTTATTCTATGGGTCGGTACGGTTACTGCGATACCAAACTTATACAGTTTTTTTGCTGAAAAGATATTTTCTGCGCACAATAACTTTTTTATTTTTATGGCAAAAGGGTTTTTTCTTAACTTTTACTACTTTTTTTTGTTTAAATAATTAGTAAAACTTTTTTTTTTTTTTTTTTTCCACTTTCTTTCAGTCCCCAGGGGGGACCACAACCAGCGATGCTTTGATTGCTCCTGCAGTATGACGTAATGCTATAGTGTTACGTCATACTGCTTTTTGACAGGCAGTCTATCAAGCCACCCCACGGGAAAGGCTTGATGGGCAGTCTCCCAAGGCAGCCCTGGGGCCCGACTGCCATGACACCCGCCCAGCTCCCCCGATTGACAGCGGCTGATTGCAGCTATTGCCGTGGGTGTCAGCTGTAATAAATAGCTGACACCCACGCTGTATGCATGCCACATATGCCAGCTGAGTCCCACATCCCATTTCACCACTTATTACTCCACATTTCCCAAAGCGCTGTCCCCAACTTCTGTGCTTGTAATTACAGCCGCCGGCCACTACACAGGGGTTGGAGTAGCGGCTTCCGCTTTGTCGCTGGTGTATTCTGGCACTGACAGCGAGTGCTGCCTGGGAAACCCCTTCAATATAGAATTTCTGAATATATTAGTAAATCCGGTTGTAAATCTGGCTGCCGCAGCCGCGGTTTCAAAAGAAGCAGCATGTCTACTTACATTCTTTTTTTGTTTACTTATGTTACGGCCGCGCTCTCCTCTATGGGAGAGCCGGCCACAACGGAAAAGCATGCGTCCCGGCCGCTTCAAAGCCGCCGCGGCTTATACCGCAGAGGTTCTCCCGGCGGAAATCTCGCGGTTTTTACTGCGGCCAAACCGCGAGATTTCCGACAAATCCCAGCCTTAAACTCACTGAATTACACTGACAGAAAAACCGCCTGCTGGTAAATAAAGAAACAAGACGGGCGGACTACAAGTCACAGGCACCCCGACCAACACTGACCTGCAGCAGAGCAGACTAGTGACTTCCGGATCTTCGGTGATGATGGGCTAAATCTTAGTGGCTACAGGACCTTTGGTGATGTCACAGTCATGTGACGAGTTATATACATGGGATGGATGGTGTAATGGTAGTAGCTAAAGGACCTGTCAGCTCTCACTGGTCACATGATAGAGACGTGGCATCTCCACAGCGTTAAGTGCAGATCACATGACCATGACATCATCACAGGTCCTGCAGTCACTAGAGCAGACAGGTTAGTTTCCTCCAGCACACAGTGAGATGAGTAAGTAGACTCCTCCCCTCGGCTCTCCTTGTTGTCAGTCTCCTCATTACCTTAGAGTAGATGGCCGCAGGCTGGTGAAGCACATCTCTATGAGGCTCTGTTCACACCGGCATTGGAGGCTCCGTTCAGAGCGTGCGGCGCAGATCCGGCGTGTAATGACATACGATAAAGCCGTACATTATAGTCTATGGAGTCCGTCCAGCAGTTTGGTTCATCCGGGGGATTCTGCTCCCATACTGTAATCGGCAGCGCAGATGTGAGCCGCCGCCGGCTCCTTTTACACGGGGAGATAAATGACATTGTTGGCTCATGCAGCCTGTTTATACCGGCAGATAAACCGCTGACTGACTAAGGCCTCGTGTCCGCGGGCACACACGGTTTACAAGGGCGGAATCCCACAGCGGTTTCCATGCTTCGCCGCAGCTATGAGGCCTAAAAAGACATTACTCACCTGTCCGGCTGCCGTGGGGGTCTTCTCCGTTGGGGCCGGATCTTCTTCCTTCTGCACAGTGGATGCGGCGTGATTGTGTAAAAATAATCCCTTGCTTTCCCGTGGATCCGCGGCACGGACGGCTTCCATTGACTTTAATGGAGGCCGTCCGTGTAGGAAACCACAGAAAATGCAGCAGGCTGCGGGTGTTTTCTCGCTGTGCGATTCGCACGCCAGGAAAAAATGACATCCGCCGGTGTTTACTTACCTGGAATGCCCAATGGATGTATTTGGGCATATTGAACTGCGGATCATCTGCGCAGATTCAGCAATTCAGTTTTTCCCGTGGACATGAGGCCTTACTGGTCGCTGATCACACGCAGCGGCGAGTGAACGATTGTTTTTGCGCCAGCACAAAATGAACAACGAATGACAAACAAACACATTCTCATTCACCATTCAATTGTTGGCCGGGTTTGCGCCAAACGATTAGCATTCAAATTCGCACAATCCAACGGTTTAACAACAATCCCTCCATGTAAAATATTTCTAATAGCATTTAAACTCTAATATATATATTTTCCTACCTTGTTATCCACATCACTTAGTTTTTTATGTTTTAACCAGCGGACTGATGAAGGGGCGTGACGCCGAAACGTGTTTTCACATGCTGGCTCCACACGTTATGTAATACAAGAGAAGCTTCTATCTCCAATATCCCCTTTATCTAGAGAGTTGCTCCTATTTACCCGTCCTTTCACCCTTCCCTCTCTGTACATTTACGCCCATCTAGGTGGGGCGTCATCTGGCAGGCAGCACCTTGTCAGGGGTTAGTTCTAGATTTTCTCCTGTCTCAAATTAAATAGAGAAAAATACCGTATATACCGGCGTATAAGACGACTTTTGAACCCCGAAAAATCTGCTCTGCAGTCGGGGGTCGTCTTATGCGCCGGTAATACAAAAAAAAAAAAAGTGTAAAAAAAAAAAATTTTTATTACTCACCTCCCACGGCGTTCTGTCGCGCTCCGGCAGGATGTCGCTCGCTCCGGCAGGCTGTCGCTGGCTCCTCGTCCCCGCCGCAGCATAGCTTTCTGAATGCGGGGCTTGAAATCCCCGCTTCCAGAAAGCTAATACACACGCCGGCAGCCATGACAGCATTGAATGGCTGTGATTGGCTAAAGCACACGTGGCTTCAGCCAATCACACTATTCAATGACATCATTGAATGGCTGTGATTGGCTGAAGGCGCACGTGTTAGCAATCCCACCCATTCAATGATGTCATTGAATAGTGTGATTGGCTGAAGCCACCTGTGCTTTAGCCAATCACAGCCATTCAATGATGTCATGGCTACCGGCGTGTGTATTAGCTTTCTGGAAGCGGGGATTTCAAGCCCCGCATTCAGAAAGCTATGCTGCGGCGGGGACGAGGAGCGAGCGACAGCCTGCCGGAGCGAGCGACATCCTGCCAGAGCGCGACAGAACGCCGTGGGAGGTGAGTAATAAATTTATTTTTTTTTCTCCACTGAATACCGGCGTATAAGGTGACAGTTGGGGGGTCGTCTTATACGCCCCGTCGCCTTATAC
Organism: Eleutherodactylus coqui; assembly: GCF_035609145.1. Classification (NCBI taxonomy): domain Eukaryota; kingdom Metazoa; phylum Chordata; class Amphibia; order Anura; family Eleutherodactylidae; genus Eleutherodactylus; species Eleutherodactylus coqui. Next base: position 28,109,286 of record NC_089839.1, read on the forward strand.
GCCGGTATATACGGTATGTTTAATTTCTCCTTTCAACTTTACTTTATCTTACTTTCTCTCTCTATATGACCCTGAATCTTGTTCTCACATGTCTTATCTGTACTTTCCCATGTCATCCTGTTTTGAGAAACTTATCCAAGGACACATTTTTGCTTTGATACAGTTGTTACCAAGTGTTGATATATTGTTCATGTAGGAGATGTCTTTTGAAAGAAGTATTATTAATTGTTCCTCCAGATGTCCAGCGACCTCGGACATGCGCAGTGATTAAATCTTACGCAAGCAACCTTTCTATATATATTCTGTACTCTGCTGAATAAACCACTTCTTCTTTGGCTAACCGCATACCCATGTGGTCATCCATCTGAGTTGTCTTTGAGTACTCAAACCTGAAACTGATTGGGAGGCAGACAGCATCAGCTGAACGGTCTGTTTAGACCCCCTACATTACTTGGCGCCTGAACGTGGGGGCAGAGGCTAACTTCTTACCTGCAGCCGATACCCGAAGACCCTACCTGCCGACCAGCCGGACCAGAGGCCACGGGACCCCAGATCTACAAAACACCGGTGTAAGGTAAGCCCTTGACTTGCCACTCCAGCTCTGGGCTCCCCTGACTTCAGTCCCGTGTTGACAGGAGGTGAGTCGCTGCATGTTATATAGGACGCTTCTGCCTGTTATTTACGGTCTTCTTAGTAACCGTGCTAGACGGAAGAACCCTTGTGTGTATATTGCCATGCTGTAGAAATTATTGCTTTTATTCTTGCTTTAACTGCCAGACTCATAATCTTAGCCGTAATTAGTTATAAGATTACAAAAGCTGCATATAGAGGTGAGCCGTGGTCTCCCCTATCCCCATAAAATGGTGTGTGTGACAAATAAGTGTCCTGCTAGTCGCAGACTTGGCAGAAGGGACTAAAAGGTCTGTGTGACCGCCAGATTTACCCAGAGGAAGCTGTGTGCATCCTCACTACCGTGTGATAGTGGTGAATCAAGAGGCAAGTCCAAATAGTCGAAATGGGGTCCGATCAGTCTAAGATTTATCTGACACCCATCAAGATAATACGAGAGGGGGAAGGGAAAGACATCTGTAGGCAAACCTATAAAATATATAGACAGATAGGACTTAAGAAGGCGGGAAACTTTAACTATGAGTTCTGGCAATAGTACAGGAAAAAGCATGAAAGGTATCAGAGACGCCGATTTAGAAAAAGGAACAGACAATATGGGAAAAGTACAGGGCAAGGAGTATGCCTATATGGAAAACAGCTAGAGAAATAGCAAAAGACAGAGAAAGCAAGTTAGCCGTGGGGAGACAATGTAGCAAGTTCTTGAGAAAAGCAGGTGTTTAGAATTTTGGGAGAATGGAATCTTAGACCAGCAAGTTTGGGAAAGATTCAGAGATAGTCAAAGGTTGGATAAAAGTATGTTAGACAGATGGATTGAGGCAAGTGTAGATATGGCAGTAATGGGTTATCAGAGAAAGGGAATCCTTTTATAGTCCGTGTTCCTTTGGGACATAAAGCAAGATCATGCAGAATCTGTGGACAATTATGTGACAAATAACCATTATTGTTTGTCTTGTATGTCTTGCTGTTATGTAATCTAATCTTTGTTGTACGTCTTAGTCTCCTTCATACAAGTGTAAGAAAGTTATACCCCACTCACGTCTGTGGGGGCTTTTAAGAATACAAGGGTTAAAAATGCGGAGAATGTTGCGCTGTTAGAAGCGCTTAGCATGTTGTCTTTTCTATGTGTTAGACTATTCTTATCCTCAGAGAAATATACCTCTTATAATTACTAATGATTAATGTTGTTTAAAGTCTGAATGTTCTGGCTGCTTTCTAAAATCTGTTTCATAGAGAGATAAGATTCAGGGTCATAGAAAGAAAGACAGACGCTGATGAAATAAGAAACTTGTAATGAATTGTGTGAGTTATACAGTTTTAAAAATAGAAAACACATAGGGATTTTAAGGTGTATTTTTGCTTTTTGTGTAAATGTTAGTTCTGTGATTGGTTGGACGTCTGTATCACTGCTAAATGCTGTTAGTACTGTACTGTCTCTGAGAGAATGTTCTGTAGGAGAAACACGCAAACGGCCATACCTGTACTTACACCTGCTGCCAAACTCTGCACCTTTCTGGGCCTTGTTTCATACTGCCGCCCATGGGTCCACTCTGTTTCCTCTCTTATGCAACCACTCTATGACTGTCTTTCAATCATTCTTTTCTCTCTCACCCCTGAAGCTCAATTCTCAGCTCTCCACCCTTTTACACTTTACCATTTATTCTTTTCTGTACTGAATTTTCTGGCCATGTGACGACAGTATTGACACAAAAGCACGGAGGACAACCACGGCCACTTGGATACTACTCCATGAGGCTGAATCCAGTGGCTCGAGGAGCTCCCTCATGTGTTTGTGCGGTGACAGCAGTACAGGCAATGGTTGACAAATCTTCGGAGTTGGTATTGAACTACCCCTAGTGGTCCTCACCCCCCCTCATGACATTTGGAGCATATACACGCAAGTGCAACCCAAGCACTTATTTCTGGCCCGTCAAATCCAGCTACAATGTGCTCTTTTCATTCTTTTCAATGTTGCTACTACTTTGAACCCGGCTACTCTCCTTCCAATTAAGTATCCTAGTTCAAAGGGGGGGGAGGAGACGACATAGGTGATCTAGGTATTGCAGGTCAGCTATTTTTAAATGTTTTATATTTTTTTTTGCAACAAGGTTCTGATCTATTTGAAATAGAATACCAGCCTGATTGTCTAGCAGTAATCGGTGCAAGGGGTTTCAGGAGTGCCAATTCAGCTGGCAGAAACTGAACCGCTAGAGGTAATGTTTAAAGGGTCGCAATGCCTCACGCGCTTCCTTGTACTGGAAGGTCCTGAAAGCATATTGGGAACCGATGTGATGGGACCCTTGGGATCTTGTATCGAACTTCACCCGTCCGGTGAGGCTCGTATACACCCCAGGTCTGAAAGTCACCCAACCTTCTGTCGGATGGCAGCAGACCTAGCGACACCTCTCCCTGTCCTCACTCTTACACAGGCAGAGGAACAAGCTCTTAGTGTCGTTCCTTCGAACCTTTGGGCTACCATTCAGATGGACCTCGGCAGACTGTCAGTCCCACCGGTAATGGTTTACATAAAGGAAGGGGAAAAAGCCCCCTTGGTCCGTCAGTACCTCCTGGCACATGTCCAGGAAGATGCAATTGCAGACACTGTCTCTTCTTTATGTCAACTTAAAGCCCTTAAGGAATGTGTCTTCCCAGTCAATACCCCTTTTGTTCCCATTAAGAGAAAGAGTATAAAGGGCCAGCCAGGCTGTCAGTATTTGTTTGCATTTACTTTCAGAGGAAAGCAGTACTGTTGGACAGTGCTGCCACAAGGGGCACAGAATAGCCCAAAACCAGTTCATCAGATGCATGAAGCTGGTATTAGACGCCTGGCCAATTCCCGAGGGCGCCGCCCTCTTGTAATATGTTGATGACTTACTTTTGTGTGCTCCTGACCCAAATAGTTGCCTCAATGCATCACTAAGCCTTTTGTGTTTCCTCAATCAGAGTAGAATGGCTGCAAAGCCAGCAAAGACAAACTTCAGTTCTGCAAATCTCACGTAGTGTTCCTGGGCCACTGCCTAGGTCCGGGTACTAAACACCTGATGCCGGAACGCACGAAGGTGGTAAGTGACATGCAACTTCCCACCTCCCATGCTCAGTTGCGTACCTTCTTGGGACTGCTCTCATACTGTCGGCCATGGATATGCTCTGCCTCCATGACCATGCAGCCTCTGTATGACTGTTTGGGTTCACGGCCATTTGCCCTGACCCCGCAGGCCAAGTCAGCCTTCCATCAGCTGAAAGTACAGATAACCAGTGCACCCGCACTGGGGCTGCCAGACTATGACAAACCTTTCCAAATGTACGTCACTGAGATGGCGGGACATGCCACCGCTGTACTGACACAAATGCATGGTGACAAAAAGCAACCTGTCGCATACTACAGTGCCTATCTTGACGCGGTGGCTAGAGGGTCTCCATCATGCGTCCGAGCGGTTCTAGCAGTCCAGGCGCTACTGGACAAAAGTTCTGATGTTGTCCTAGATCACACTATGGTGATCTACACCCCACATGACATACATGGTATCCTGACTCAGGTAAGCCGTCGTCATCTGTCTCTTGCCAGACAGATAAAATGGAACTTGCAGTGCATTCCTCCTCGAACATCTCATTCCAAAAGGTGCACCACCTTGAATCCAGCCACCTTACTTCCATTAGGTGACGTAGATTCAAATGGGGGAGTAAGTACAGGGGACCAGTTGTTTTACAACTCCCTGACTGACGAGCAGGAGGCATTTGCCACCGGGAACCAGCATGACTGTGTGGCCCCCATGGCCCAGGAAACGGCTGGGTTTGCGCATGTCACAGACAAGCCCCTGCAGAACCCCCATTTTGAGCTGTTTGTAGATGGATCCAGATACCTGAATGACGAAGGAAGGTTTGTAACAGGTTTTGAAGTAGTCACACTGAATAAGATACTTGTACAAAAACCACTGCCGCCACACATGTCAACGCAGGAGGCTGAGCTCCGTGCTCTAACTGAGGCCTGTACGATTGCAGAAGGTACCACTGCTAACATCTACACTGATTCCAGGTACGCCTTTGGTACTGCACACGATTATGGACCCATCTGGCGGTCCAGGAGCTTTCTCACGGCACAAGGCAAGCCCATTAAGAATGTTGTATCAGTAGGTAGATTAATGCAAGCCATCATGTTGCCGGAACAGGTGGCCATAATAAAGGTTAAAGCACACACGCAGGGGCAGTCACCAGAGAGCAAGGGCAACGATAGAGTGGATAGGGCAGCCAAGGCTGCAGTTCTCCTGGACAGGACTCGAGACCCCCCAAGCCCTAAGTTAGACCTTGGTCCCACCACTCTTGTTGATGTGGGATTTGGCGTCACACAGAATGAAGTGGAGCAGTGGACCAAGGCAGGAGCCAGGTACGTAAATGATGTATGGAAAGTGGGAGACAGAGTGTGTTTACCAGCGGCTGCCTACCCCCACCTCGCCGTCCTAGCTCACGGGAAAGTGCATGCCTCTCAGAATGCCATGGTTTCTGTTGTGGATAAGGTATTGTATGCTCCAGGGTTCGACAGGTCGGCAAAGGCATATATGAAGGCATGTGAAGTGTGCACCCTGCACAAGTGGTGAGGACCCCCCCCCCCCCCCCCGGAAGTGCACACCCAGACCACTGTATCCTTTTCAGAGATTACAAATCGATTACACCCAGTTTCCCAAATCAGGCAGGTATGAGTACGTCCTTGTGTGCGTGGACCTGTCCAAAGCCACCGCACAATGCACAGCGACTAAACTTGTGTCAGAACTTGTATGTAGATTCGGGGTAACGGAGACAATTGAGAGTGATAGAGGTACACATTTTACAGGTGAAGTGATGCAAGAGGGGATGTCAGCCCTTGGGGTGGAACAAGCGTTTCACACCCCATACCACCTGCAGAGTTCAGACAAAGTTAAAAGACTAAAATGGTACGCTTAAGTTAAAAGAAGTGTTGTTTGGCTCTATGCCAAGATTAGGGCTGTATCATCCACAGGCCCTACAGCAGGGCTATGACACAGTAGCCGGATATGTAAAGCACCTGTGTGACCAACTAAAAGTAACACAGAATCTAGTCTTTTCTTCCATTCCAGACCCAGACAACTTAGAAGGATCACACTCTCTACAACCTGGAGACTGGGTGGTCGTAAAGAGGCGTGTCCGAAAATCCCTAGGGCCCAGATTCGAGGGGCCCTATCAAGTCCTGCTGACCACACCTACTTCGGTAAAAGTTGAAGGAACTGTTGCTTGTCTTGGGACTAATGGGACTTTTCACGCCCTGCTTTGCCCCCCCCCCCCCCCCTATGAGAAGGAAAATGAAGGACATTTTGTTTATTGTTGAACTTTTTGGACTCCTCACTCCATGCTTCGCCCCCTATGAAAGGGTGCAAAATGACAATGCCCAGAACCACTTTGTTAGACACCACCAAATACTGATAGATGGACTGAACACCTCACAGGTGAAAGACTGTTGGACTTGCACACACACACCTGGTGCCACTAGTCTTCCTTTCCTGTCTGTTCCTGTTTCGCCGAAAGAATTGCTTGCATGGACAAATGAAACCTCAGAAACCAGAGATAGCTGGTGGGGTAACACATTTAGCCTTCTCAATCCCGCTAATTGGTTCTCTGGTCTGGGAGGATGGTTTATGGGAATTTTACAAAGTATGCTTCAAGTAGTAATGATTTTGCTCGTCATATATGTTGCTTTAAAGTTAATCATGTCTTGTATCACACATTGTAGTGAAAAGGCTTTTGCTAAACTTTAACCCAGATGGACTTTGGGACCACCACATGACTCTAGAGAATCTGGCAGGAGCTGGCACCACTCAGGTGAAGTACCTAGTGTTAGCACAAAATTCGCTATTCGATATACTGTGCGTTCCAAATTTGATAATATGTGCAGGCCTGGAGAGCCTTTCAAAGACCACACGGCTTACATCATGTGTCCCAAAAGAGTCTCTGTCTTTATTAAGCGCGGGTAAAACTTAAATAAGTTTCAACACAGGAAGTCAGGCAATTTAGGACACAGTTACATTATTTAGCGTGCTGATTGGTCGTTCTCAGAGGGAGGTATTTGTGAGGTAGTTTGTGATGTCATCCATCTGGGAGGAACTTCGGTGAGCACGCTCAGTTCATTCTTGAATTTGGTCTCATGAGAAGAACATCCTGTTTCTCCTCTCTGCTTGACCAAGACAAAGCATTCCTAGATAGGTTTTTGCCAGTTAGAACCGGTTTGACCAGTTTTATGGACAATCCTTAAATTCTTGTGGAGGTGGGGGGGGGGGGGTGATGTTCCCTTCCCCAGTGGTTCAGACTGGAAACACAACATAGCATCTTCACAGTTTACAAAAATACATAAAATACATATAGGATATCTCCCACAATTCCCTCCTTTGTTGTGCGTATTTTCATTCTCCTGGATAGTTTTTCCTTCCTATTTGTGTTCTCGGGCCTTTCCCTACCGCCTACAGGGGACCCTAGCTGTCACCTCCGCCATGGGAAATGCCTCCTGCCTTATCCCTTCCTATTGCTGGGTGATATCCAGGATAAGGAAAATACCACACAACACGTTACAGTTTCCCAACGGTATTCTAGGTAGATGGCTCCTAAAAGATTGATCTTTTTCACATTTTCTGCATAAGCCACCTTGTTCATAGTTTAGATGATACAACATGTTGAATGTGACTGGCTTTCCAAGGTGTGATTTCAGGTTATATTGTTTGTTACATGTTAACATTGGTCTGATTACACAATATGGCTGAAACATTGGTACACTTACTGCTACCTTATTGTATCTATTAACATTTTCTCCGATCTCTGACACATTACCAGGGGTGTAACTATAGAGGATACAGGGGATGCGGTTGTACTCAGGCCCAGGAGCCTTAGGGGGCCCATAAGGCCTCTCTTCTCCATATAGGGAACCCAGTACTATGAGTAAAACATTATAGTTCAGGGTCCGGTTCCAAGTTTTGCATCGGGGGCCGGGAGCTTCAAGTTACGCCTCTACACATTACATATGAAACAGTATAACCCTCTTCATAGGATGTACGTCTTCTGTTACCCTTATGAGGAAGAAGAGAAATGACAGCCCAATGACCGCAAGGGTCCTACATATAACGAAGAATATGGGCCACATTTGTCTTCTCCCTTGATAATCTTTATTCAATGTCTGACATGAACCCAAATTAGCTTTTCTTGACGTTTCACAGATCGTAGGGGTTAACAACACTTGAAAGGGTTCATTGTTCTTGAGTCCAAGCTCTTCCTTGCATCTTTTTAGGACAACCCAACCACCTGAAAGCAAATTATGCAACTCTTGATCTGGAAACAAGGAGAATGCACATTTATGAGTGACAGTTGATATAACTCCTGATATAAGGCACTCACATGGGAGGTAAGGCCCTCCTTTTTGGCCTGGAATAAGCATAGGCCTATTACAGCAGCATTACCAAACAAAACCTTCATAGGAACTCAACTTAGTCTTACAATTAGGCATGTTTCCAACCGAGTGGATGATTAATAAAATGTTTACTTCGATTATTTACTATGACTTCTGGTGTATCCAAATATTCAAAATTACTTTCATAAAACATATTCTTAGGTCATATTTTTGGCGTGTTAAAAATTATTTTTATTTTATTTTTTTATTTCTCAAGCCACGCCTCCAAATAACATGAAAAGAGGTCTATGCAAAGCAACAACTCCAAACACCTACCTTTGGTAGCTGTATCCTATCATTCTGCAGTCACTGATACAGATAGTCTGGCTCGCATCGAGAAGGTACCTTGACCAATTGGCCTGGATTGTAACGGGCGCATATTATGCATTCCTGTACAAACCCCATTGCAGCAGTGTTGAATCCTGGGGTAAGCCAAGCAGAAGACACCATACCACACGTTACCTCCTTGGATGGATGGGTTAGCTCAGGGATCAGGTGTGACATCATGGAGTACAGCGTGCAGGGGAGGCACAGGCATTTACCTTTCTGCCAGACCCCAGTAGCATTCCGCTCGCTTTTCCACTCCTCCTTTTTCTACTTTTGAGGCCTGTTCCTGTAATTCAAGCAACAGAGAAATATCTACACCTGTTTCAGGTGCAAGCAGGTTACCAGCCGTTACCTCATTCAAGGGAAGTCAGGCTGCTGCGATGCCTGCTCTCTGGTTCCTTCCAGCCTCAGTGGTTGTCTCTGTGGCATAAGCCTGGACTTGATGATAAGTCACCTGTGCGGAAAGAGCTAAAAACTTGTAGAACAAAGACACTGCTTCTGCATTCTGGATTGGCTTACTCAAGGACCCCATGAAACTTCCACTGTGCCACAAAGGATGTGAAATCGTGTACGATTCCCAATGTGTACCTTAAGTCGGTGCAGACACAAACAGTCTTACCTGCAGCCAGCTTACATATTTCAGTGAGCGCCATCACCTATATTTACTGAGTAACTGAGTGTCTCAGGAGGAAAAGAGTGTTTTTTGTACAATTACCTCTTTCTGTTGGTTACCACTGCATAGCCTGTTTTACTTGTCCATTTCACCGATATTTGGAACCATCTATGGGTAAAACTCAAGATTTACATTAATCATGGCAGTTACAACATTATTGTTAGGACCCCTAGTTTCTCTTTTCATTTGTGTTTCTACAATCATACAACCATGTGCTTGCTATTTAATGTCATGGTCTGCGCCTGCTGCCCCTTCCTCTTAACCTTCTGACTTGATTGCGATATGTGAGAGTGCTAGCAGGGCAGTCTCATATGTAGCTAGTCTGGAAGCTGAAAGATGTTTAATTTGCGCTCTATGCAGTATTTTATGGCCCCTTAACCCCTTGAGTGGCAGGTTTCCTACCACCCTGTCGTGCCCACCAGGGCAGGTTTTTTAAAATGGTCTAATCATTGAATTTCAACTAGTTTTGCAGTTGCGTCTCAAGAGCCATAACTTTTTCATTTTTCCATTGACATGGCCATATGAGGGCTTGTTTTTTGCGGGACAAGTTGTGATTTTTTAAACAGGGGGGAGGAAAAAAAGAAATGGGGAAAAAAGAAAAAAAGGGGCCATGTCATTAAGGGGTTAAATAATGTATTAACTTCCTTCTCTGTGTCATTATGACGCACGGATACCACATGTGTGATTGTATTTTTGATTTTTTACAAAGTAAAGGGAGACAAGTGTTTTTTTTATTTTTTTAATATTTTTTTTACTTTTTTTTTTTTAATTTTTTTTAAATTTTTTTTTTTTTTTGTCCCTTTAGGGGACTTCCACAGGGACCCATCAGGACCCCTGATCACATTCCAGGGGTCCGATGGTGACAGCCCTTTACATGCTGCAGTGACAGCCCTTTACATGCTGCAGTCACATAGACTGCAGCATGTAAAGGGTTAACACAGCAGAGATCGGAGGTTTTCTCTGATCTCTGCTGTAAGAGCTGGTACCTAGGTGTCCTCTGACAGCTAACAACCAGCTCTCCCTGCCACAGAGACCATCGGCTTGCTTCTGACAAGCCGATGGTCTCTATGGCAACCTGTAAACAAAGCAGGACATTGCCGACATGTCGGCAATATCTTCTGCTGGTTTTTCAAAGCCCTTGCTTTGTTCTCTGTGGGTCTGTGCAGGCAGAGCACACTGCCACAGCTTGTGGCATTGTGCTCTGCAGCTCCCATAGTGATACATAGCCCGGAAATCTTCCGGGGTATATCACTATGGGCAGTGGAGCTCGTCCCGGAACTTTTCCGGGCGTGCCACTCAAGGGGTTAAGGGAGCATGACGTTCTAGGGGCCCCACACCACCTCTGGTACCTGTACGAAAACATACTGCAAACAGGAGAGGAAATATTGTTATTACAAACTACAACCATGACAACTGCACCAATGATGGTTAACTACTGGTTTACTAAGGGACTGGTATCCCTGATACCATTTGGGATATACTCAATTACTGGTATCAAAAATGTACTTTTTTTTCCCTTTCAAATGTAAGAATCTTCACGTAAAATACTGTTGTTAATTGAAAATGAGATTCATTATAAAATAGAACTTTTGTTACTAATTTGACTAAAGTACTTATCGGGTGTTTCAAGTACACAATTTTCTCATTTTAGTATCTTAATTCAATGATATTCAAAATAAAATACAACTCAATATTTTTAAATCTCCACATACTCCAAGAACCTACCTATATATATATACACTGTGGCAATCCTGGACTATTATCTCACACAACTACCCTCAGGAATAAAATTAGATGCCCCTCCTTTGGTCACCTACATTTGTTCAAGTGAGAGACTTAACATGGAGTCTAAGAGTGACCTTCCCTCTATACATTACAACAATATACATATATATACCAACATCCACTTAAATGGAGACACACTTCTCTCCTATGCTGGCCTGTGTTGAGGGTGGAGCAAGACCTCTTCCTATTGTTCTTCCTCCCATCTGCTTACATCACCTAGCTCCACCCCCTGTGGTCTGGCTCAGCATTTGGTCTTTCTTGCCTCATTTCATTTCTGGTTACGGACAGTACACACCATATAACACAATCTAACTCTCATACGGGCCCTTCAATTTCTACACACAAATTCTCACTCACTGGGGTTTTCATTCACTCATACACAGACTGATAAGTATCTCATGTGAAGTAGAAACTGGGATTGTATTTACTGTTCATAGAACTTCCCATATTGAACAAAGTATATATATAAGAAAAACTCTTATGTACCGCGGTTTTTACATATTTTGTTAAGAATCGGCTATCCAATGACAAACATAATACAACTTATGCCCATTTCCACCCACATACTTATATCCACCACTCCAGATAGCAACCATTATCACCGTTCATTGTTAAACCTTCTACCTTTTCTTAACTCATTCACTTGCTTTTTCCTTTCCCATTTTTGTGTGTCCAGTTGTGTTTACAAACATCATCAAATTGAATTTGCTTGCGAGTCTTTGATTTTTCCCACACCTCACGACACAGGTCTGGCTTACCTCACTAATAAGCACTTACAATTTTGTCCCTGCCCATCTTGTCGTAATTGGAAAAATCCTTAATTAATTGAGATTCTCTACTCCCGCACCTCATGGCACAGATCTGTACTTTTGGCACCACATTGTGGAACCTCAACATCCTGCTTGGCCTGCCATAATCGGAGGAGACTTCTCTGGCGCGCCCACATCTTTACTCCAAGCCCAAATTCCCTTGAGTTGATGGATGCCAACATGGCAAATGCAAGCATTCCATGTGCACCCCTCCCCCCACATAACAAAGGGAGACCTCATCAACCACATGTTGAACAATGGAAACTCTCTCACCCCATGGACACTCTCAGCAACTTTACTCACTACTATAACCTTCAGTTAAAATTGCTTACATCAACTTTCCTTTTTGCTTTCTTTTAACAAGTTATACTACACTTTCTTTGTTCCTTATTAACCTGCACAGTCTGTTCACACCATTCACTACTACAGAGACAATACAAAACCCCCCATGGCTCACACCTTTTTACACTCTGGACATTACTTCACAGACAACATAAAAACCACACAGTATATCTACTTCATGGTTCTTTTGATACAGACTTATCATATTTCAACTCACCCGGCCTGGGGCGGATCATAGCAGAGAGGGAGAGATGGTACAGGTATAAGAATAAAGCTTATTACCTTGTTTGAGCTCATTATCTGTCCGTCTCTGCTTCGAAGTCCCCTTGTGTCCGGATAACGATGAAATATCTTCATATCTCTGTATCTTCATTATCCCAGCGGTGCCTCCAAATTTGTTAACGCAAAATTCGCTATTCGATATACTGTGCGTTCCAAATTTGATAATATGTGCAGGCCTGGAGAGCCTTTCAAAGACCACACGGCTTACATCATGTGTCTGTCTTTATTAAGCGCGGGTAAAACTTAAATAAGTTTCAACACAGGAAGTCAGGCAATTTAGGACACAGTTACATTATTTAGCGTGCTGATTGGTCGTTCTCAGAGGGAGGTATTTGTGATGTAGTTTGTGATGTCATCCATCTGGGAGGAACTTCGGTGAGCACGCTCAGTTCATTCTTGAATTTGGTCTCAAGAGAAGAACATCCTGTTTCTCCTCTCTGCTTGACCAAGACAAAGCATTCCTAGATAGGTTTTTGCCAGTTAGAAAAGGTTTGACCAGTTTTATGGACAATCATTAAATTCTTGTGGAGGTGGGGGGGGGGGGGGTGATGTTCCCTTCCCCAGTGGTTCAGACTGGAAACACAACATAGCATCTTCACAGTTTACAAAAATACATAAAATACATATAGGATATCTGCCACACTAGCATGATGGTGGACCCTATGTCCAAATGGGGGAATGTGAGGGGTTAATTCTAGATTTTCTCCTGTCTCAAATTAAATAGAGAAAAATATGTTTAATTTCTCCTTTCAACTTTACTTTATCTTACTTTCTCTCTCTATATGACCCTGAATCTTGTTCTCACATGTCTGATCTGTACTTTCCCATGTCATCCTGTTTTGAGAAACTTATTTTCTGAGAAACTTATCCAAGGACACATTTTTGCTTTGATACAGTTACCAAGTGTTGATATATTGTTCATGTAGGAGATGTCTTTTGAAAGAAGTATTATTAATTGTTCCTCCAGATGTCCAGCGACCTCGGACATGCGCAGTGATTAAATCGTACGCAAGCAACCTTTCTATATATATTCTGTATTCTGCTGAATAAACCACTTCTTCTTTGGCTAACCGCATACCCGTGTGGTCATCCATCTGAGTTGTCTTTGAGTACTCAAACCTGAAACTTATTGGGAGGCAGACAGCATCAGCTGAACGGTCTGTTTAGACCCCCTACAACCTCCACCATTTCAAGCACTTATTGAACCTCCACAGTCCTGGACTCTTGTCCTATCACCATTATTCGGGTTTGGCTCCATCCTTACTTCTTGCCTCCATCTTTGCTTTTCCCATTGAATGCGCTGGCACAAATACATGGGAGCTTCTGCATTTATCTTCTGCAGGCGGTAATATGGAGTGTATTTGTACTAAACTCTGCAAGACGGGGCGAAATACGTGTGCAGAAGGGATTGAAGGGATTTTCAATTGCTTGACTACACAGCGTATTTACATGGCCTGAAGTTGTGACTACACAGATTTATAATGTAATGTTATTTTATTAATAAAGTTTTATTCTATTTATTTACATTGCTAAAATGTAGTTGATAACTAGAGAACCATAGAGCCCTAAACCCCGGAGCCAGAGTGTATACACGATAAGTCTATTCTCATGCACCTGTCTAGCCCCCAAGCTCTATGCTCCTGGGAGGACCCAGAGTCTATAAATACATCCGCCCAGTTCTAGAGAGATCAGTGGGTGTTGCAGTTCTGGTCAGTGACAGAAGCAAGTAGAGTTCTGGAGTTAGTGCAGCGGTGAAGGAGAGGTGAAGTTAATAGTGAGAAAGCAAGAAATAAGAAAGAATAAGATTAAGGTATTTTCCACCTTCCAGCCCAACCTCTCCCCATCTCCATATCAGTATCTGGCACCATCGTAACCCCCAGACAGAACGCCCGCTGGATTCTGACCTCTCCTTCACCCCCCACATCCAATCTCTGGCCCGAACATGCCAGCTGCACCTCAGGAATATCACTAAAATCCATCCTTTCTCACCATGGAGACATTAAAGGCACTCGTTGTTGCTCTCATCCATTCCCGAATTGACTACTGCAACTCACTGCTCATCGGCCTTCCCCACACCAGACTCTTCCCTCTCCAATCCATACTAAATGCAGCTAGACTCATTTTCCTATCCAGCTGTTTCTCAGATGCCTCTGCACTATGCCAATCATTGCTCTGGCTGCCCATCCATTACAGATCTAGATTCAAACTCCTTAACCCCACACACAAAGCTCTCTATGGCACCGCACCACCGTACATCACTTCCCTTCTGTCCATACATCATCCAGCCTACACACTCCAATCTGCTAACACATTCACATTAAAGGACCCTCCAATCCGAACCTGCTGCAGCAGTGCTGAGATCGTTGCCGGATTGACTAAGTCCGGTGTGGGTTTTAGACGTGGTTCTGCACCTTCTAGCTCAGTAGGTTTGACGTAATATAGTCACACCTGGGGAAGATTAGCTTGCTATTTACCTGGGCTGGATACTGAGCTAAAGTGCTTTGAATTACCAGTTGCTCGCTGTCTGAGCTGGTAGTAAGTGGCTCCCGTGGACAGCGTTGTCTCCGCTGTGAGGTGAACAGAGGACGGATCCATGTAATGCGGCTTCACCAGCAGCTAAGTGTGGTATTCCTTTTGTGTTTCCTTTTGGGGTTTGCTTTGTCCTTTATTTTGTTGGTCAAGTAGGGTTACTTAGGTCCCAGGAACAAGTGCAGGCCCGCATCTATTGAAGTAATCAGTCTGCTGTGCTAGGCAGGGCCCTCTCCCTTGTCCTCACGTGTTTAGGGAAAGACTTCCCATTTATTTTGTGTTGTTTATTTCAGTTTCTGCACTTTGGGCTATTATTGTGCATAATTGCAGGTGTTGGTCCAGCATGTCATTTGCGGACATTGCAGAATTCACCTTTGTACTTACTCGGTGGGATATTGTTTACCTTTGTTAACATGAATCCCATTGAGTTGTTATCTTGTCAGTTGAAGGTTGCTGATATCAAACAGCAGCAACCTGTCCTAGAGGATTATATTAACCCCTTAGTGACCAGGCTTTTTTGCTTTTTTCCATTTTTGTTTTTTCCTACTCCCTTTTAAAAAATCGTAGCTCCTTTATTTATCCATCGAAGTCGCTGTATGAGGGCTTGTTTTTTGCGGGACGAGTTGTATTTTTCAATGGCACTATTTATTATACCATATAATGTACTGAAAGACTTTTTAAAAATTCTTAGCGGAGAGAAATGGAAAAAAAAACGACATTCCACCATCTTTCGGTGCGTCCTGTTTCTACGACGCACAAACTGCAACAAAAATTGACCTGATATTTTTATTCTATGGGTCAGTACGATTACTACGATACCAAACTTGTATAGTATTTTTTTTGCTGTAGTACTTGTATTTTTTTTTTAAGATATTAAATTTTTTTCAATTATTTTCTGCGGTGATTTTGTGCGCGCGATAACTTTTTTATTTTTTCGTCGACGTAGTTGAGCAAGGGCTCATTTTTTGCGGGATGTCCTGTAGTTTCCGATAGTATCAATTTGGAATACATACGACTTTTTGATCGCTTTTTATTGCGTTTTTTCTGGGAGACAGGGTAACTCAAAAAATGCATTTCTGGCGTTCTTTATTTTTTTTTTCGGATGACGTTCACCATGCAGAAAAAATAATGCACTACTTTGATAGATCGGACTTTTACAGACGCGGCAATATCAAATACATGTTTTTATTTTATGCTTTAGATTTTTTAATAATAGATATGGCAAAAGGGGGGGTGATTTAAACTTTCTTTTTTTACAATTTAAAAAACTTTATTGATCTTTTTTTTTACTTTGCTTTGAAGTCCCCCTGGGGGACTTTAACATGCGATGCTTTGATCACTCCTGCAGTATGACGTAATGCTATAGCATTACGTCATACTGCTTTTTTACAGGCAGTCTTTCAAGCCACCCTGCGTGGATGGCTTGATAGGCAGTCTGCTAAGGCAGCCCTGGGGCCATTCATTAGGCCCCCGGCTGCCATGACACCTGCACGGATCCCCCGATCTCACCGCGGGGGGGGGGGGGGTGCGGGACCCCCAAACAGCATTCGGGGGATTTAAATGCCGATGTCAGAATTGACAGCAGCATTTAAAGGGTTAATAGCTATGAACGGCCGAGCGCGGCTATTGCCCGCGGGTGTCAGCTGTAATAAACAGCTGACGCCTGCGCTGTATGGAGGGAGATAGCGGCGCTACCTCCCTCCGTACACGTCCTGCAGCTGCAGGACGTAAAAACACTATGGCCCGGTCGTTAAGGGGTTAAGGAGCCTAAGATCAATCTTCCAGATCATTTTTCTGAAGATAGGTAAAAAAATTTTTGTTTCAAAGAGTGCTGCAAATTTTATTTCAGTCTGCGCCCCTGTCCTCAGGTGACAAGCTCCAGGGACTGGGGATCATTATTTCCAGGTTGCCCCTCAGGCATGGTCATTTTTTTTGCTGCCCTCTTCTGAAGCTTTGCGCTCTGTGGATCGTCTTTTTGAGGCCTTAGGATTAATTTATTATGACCCTGATAGGGTCTCACTGGCAGAGGGGAAGCTCAGAGGCTTACGTTAGGGGGATTCTCCTATTGAGGAGTTCTGTGCTGAATTTCGCCACTGGTCAACTGAGACTAATTGGAACGACCCTGCATTGCGGAGTCAGTTTTATTGTGGCATAGCGGATAAGATTAAGGACCTTTGGTGAGGTATCCCGTGCCTCAAAGTCTTGATGCAGCAATGTCTTTAGCCATTAGGGTAGGAAGACTGATTAGGGGAAGACATGAGGAGCTTTCTTATATCCCAGCTTCCCTGCCTACGCATGGGGAGGATCCCATACAACTGGGTTCATTGGTTGGCAATGCTCGTTGATGGGAGAGGGATCAAGGCAAAGGGTGGTATTTCCACTGCAACCTGACGGGACATTTCCTGTAAAATTGTCCTCACCATAACTTTCAGTCAGGCAGACTAGGTAGTTTAGAGGTTAGAGGGGAGAGCCTATGATTGCTTGGATATCGTCCCCCAGGCTGGTGCTTCCCGCTGTAATACTTGCTGAGGGTGGTATTGATCCAATCACGATCTTCTTGGATTGTGGAGCGGGCGTCAATCTTATCCGTCGAGAGACGGTCAAGCGGTGTGTGTTAGAGGTAAAACCTCTGGATTACCCCATCCCCGTCTCTGCTGTTGATACCTCTCCATTGTCTCAGAAGTCTCTGAGGTTTTGTGTACCAAACCTTTGTTTAAAAATTGGATTATTTCACACTGAAGTCATCACTTTGTATGTAATGGAATCTCTTCCGGTGCAAATCATCTTGAGTTTGCCCTGGCTGCAGTTGCATAATCCTGTGGTAGATTGGGAGAAGAGAGACATTGTTAAGTAGAGCCCCTACTGTAATGATTGTTGTATTTCGGTAGAAGTGTCTTCTGTGCAAGCCGAGTTACCTGAAGATTGGTCTGTCTCTGCTAATGTGTTTTCACAAGAAGGGGCGTTACAATCCTTTCAGGTGTTAAAGGGATGTTTGGCAGCGGCTCCTGTTTTAGTACAACTGGACTTGTCCAGACAGTTTGCACTGGAGATGGATACCTCAGAAGTGGGGGTAGGTGCGGTGCTCTCCCAAGGTACTAATACATTGCAAGATCTTCGGCTTTGTGCTTTTTTTCACGCAAGTTTTCGCTGTCCGAGCGTAATTATGACATTGGTGACATAGAACTGTTGGCGGTTAGAGGAGTCGCGACTAGAGATGAGCGAACCTACTTGTTTCCAGTAATTACTCGATCGAGCACCGCCATTTTTGGGTACTTCAGTACTCGGGTGCAAAGATTCGGGGGGCGCCGGGGGGCGGGGGAGACGTGGCGGAGCGGGGGGTAGCAGCGGGGAACAGGGGGGAGCCCTCTCTCTCTCTCCCCCCACTCCCCGCTGCAACCCCCCACTCACCCATGGCGCCCCGCGAATCTTTTCGCCCGAGTACGGAAGTACTCAAAAATCGCGGTGCTCAGGTGAAAAAGGGGCGTGGCCGAGTAGGTTCGCTCATCTCTAGTCGCAACACTGGTTGGAAGGAGCACAGCATAAGGTGACAGTTTTGTATGGATCACAAAAACTTAATCTACCTGGAGTTAGCCAAGAGTCTTAGCCCAAGATGGCACAGTGGTCATTGTTTTCTTCGCGTTTTGACTTTCTTGTTACATGTCGACCAGGCAGTAAAAAAAGGTAAGGCTGATGCTGTTTCAAGGTGTTTTATTCACATAATTTCAGATGAACCTGAAAGCTGTTAGAACCTACCCCTTTGAGGCTACAAGTACTGTCTGAAGTACACAATCCTGTATTGGCTTGGCACCCAGGAATCAATAAGACCCAGAAGCTACTCAGAAGAAAGTTTTGTTGGCCATCTTTGCGACAGGATGTGTTCAGTTTTGTCGCATTCTGTGAGGTTTGTGCCAAGACTAAGTCACCTCGGAATTCTGCTGCTGGGAGATTGAGGCCTTTGCCTGAATTTGCGCTAGACAATAGACCGCTGGATTTTACGGAGACGTCAGCTAAAAATCTTAAGCTGGTGACGGAAAACAGACGTTCGGAGAGGACTAATTTCTTAGTGGGGCACTTGATTTGGTTGTCTACTAGGAACATAAAAATTAAACAATGGTCATTCAGGTTGGGTCCACGATTTGTCAGTCCATTCAAAATCATGAAAATAATTGGTCCAGCGTCTTTTTGTTTGGAGATTCCTAGTTCAATCACAATCAATAACGTATTTCATAAATCTATGTTGAAAAAGTTTGTGGACTCAAGTAATGGTTTATCTCCACAGGCTCAGCTTGTGGTGGATCAAGATGTTCATTTTGAGGTAGGTCGCATAACGGACTCTCGCCTAGTTAGGAGATCTCACCAGTATTTAGTGCAGGGGCGTGGCTATGGTGCTGAGGTGAGGAAGTGGGTGCCGGCAGCAACTGTCCATGTGGACCGACTAGTTATAGATTTTTCACAGGCTAAATCCTAAGTGACCATGTGCTAAGGGTCCTGGGGCCCCTCCTGGAAAGGGAGGTACTGTTGCAGCAGAGCTGAGAAAGCTGCAGGGTTGAATAAGTCCCGTGTGGGTTTTAGACTTGGTTCTGCACATTATAGCTCAGTAGGTGTGACGTAATATAGTCACACCTGGGGGTGACTAGCTTGCTATTTACCTGGACTGGATACGGAGCTAAATTGCTGTGAATTGCAAGTTGCTTGCTGTTTGAAATGGTAGTAAGTGGCTCCCATGGACAGTGTGCTTTCCGCTGTGATGTGAACAGAGGCTGGCTCCTTATACTGCGGATGGGATATTATCAATGACATTCCATAAACCAGCTGGGGCTACAAGCAGACATAACCAGTTTACAGGAAGATATCGGGCCAAAAGACCTGGAAGCATCATGGCTCAGATGCCGGGATGCTGAACCACCGAAACAACACTCTGGATCCACAGTGAGTATATTGCTAAAATATAGCTTTGTATGACAGAAAAAACTACATAGAAATGGAAATGCACACTCTCATAATAGATGCTAGTGAAATGAATTTGCCTCCATGTTCTAATGTGTAGCCATTTTGTAAGCAAGAAGCCATCTTCTATGCCTCTTTCACTGTATTCTTTTGACCTATTCTGGGGGATTTATGGATATTAAATGGTTATTTATTAAACCTTGAGTGAATCACTAAGGTTTTTACTCGAGAACATAGCTGCTGTGGCATTTAGACGGGCTGGCGGGATAAACTAATATGTTCCTAACTGTTCATGTATGTTCCTAAACATTCTCTCTAAACAACTTATTGTTTAGATTTACTGTTCCAAGAAGTTAATCATGTATGATCAAATCTGCGCCTGCGTGCGTCTGGTTGGCATTTTAGATGTAACATTCCTTATCCTGCATATTCATATTTTGTTTAGGTTTCTTTTGACCAATGGTAATAACTGAATTATAGTAGATTTTAGGTATTGTAATTGAATATGTGCCCCTATAAAACCTGATGCCTGTCAATCAACAAACAGATAACTTTGACCACATCAAGTCGTGTGTGGTTTGACAAGTTATTTCCGGGCCCGTATATACTTCTAACCAATTTGAACCCCAGAGGCATATCATAGCAAAAATTATTTCCACCAACATAGACAAACATACGTAAGCTTTATTAACCCCTTAATGACGCGGCCATTTTTCTTTTTCCATTTTCGTTTTTTCCTCCCCCCTTTAAAAAAATCGTAACTCCTTTATTTATGCATCGACGTCGCTGTATGAGGGCTTGTTTTTTGCGGGACGAGTTGTATTTTTCAATGGTGCTATTTAAAGTACCATATAATGTACTGAAAAACTTTAAAAAAATTCTAAGTGCAGTAAAATAATAAAAAAAACGACATTTCGCCATCTTTTAGTGCGTCTTGCTTCTTCGGCGCACAAACGGCAACAAAAACGACATGATAACTTTATTCTATGGGTCGGTACGATTACTACGATACCAAACTTGTATAGGTTTTTTTTTTACTATACTCCTCTTTTTTTTTTCAAAGTCATAAAATTTTTTTAAATTATTTTCTGCGGTCATTTTGTGCGCGCGATAACTTTTTTATTTTTGCGTCGACGTAGTTGAGCAAGGTCTCATTTTTTGCGGGATGTCCTGTAGTTTATGATAGTACCATTTTGGAATACATACGACTTTTTGATCGCTTTTTATTGCATTTTTTCTGGGAGACAGGGTAACTAAAAAAGTGCATTTCTGGCGTTCTTAATTTATTTTTTTTGGACGACGTTCACCGTGTGGGAAAAATAATGCGCTACTTTGATAGTTCGGACTTTTACGGACGCGGCGATACCAAATACAGATTTTTATTTTATTATTTAGATTTTTTAATAATAGATTTGGCAAAACTTTTACAACTTTTTTTTTTTTTTCAATTAAAAAAAACTTTATTCATTTTTTTTTTACATTACTTTGAAGTCCCCCTGGGGGACTTTAAGATGCGATGCTTTGATCGCTCCTGCAGTATGACGTAATGCTATAGCATTACGTCATACTGTTTTTTGACAGGCAGCCTATGAAGCCACCCCACGGGGACGGCTTGATAGGCAGTCTGCTAAGGCAGCCCTGGGGCCTTTCATTAGGCCCCCGGCTGCCATGATACCTGCACGGCTCCCCCGATCTCACCGCGGGGGGGGCCGTACGGGACCCCCGAACATCGTTCGGGGGATTTAAATGCCGCTGTCAGAATTGACAGCGGCATTTAAATGGTTAATAGCCGCGATCGGCCGCGCGGCCGCTCGCGGCTATTGCCCGCGGGTGTCAGCTGTTATAAACAGCTGATGCCCGCACTGTATGAAGAGAGGTTGCCACGCAACCTCTTTTCATACATACCCCGCGGCCACAGGACGTACCGGTACGTCATTTGTCGTTAAGGACACGAAAAATTGAAAACACTTAAAATCAAAACACGACAAAACATGTCTCACTCAGAGAATAATTCATCTAAACGCCCTTTTATACGGAATGAACTGTTGGGCACATATACCGTCCCAGCGATAATCAAACCTGTGCTTTCCACAGGAACGAGCACTCAGTGAATGGAGGTAGAACGGGACGGAGATTCTCAATGAACAGGCAGTTGTTCCTAAGTGAACGACTACCTGTTTACATAGGCTGATCTTTCATTCAGCTTTCTGCATGCAGAAACTGAATGCTGAACAAGAAATAAGCTTACCATATTGCTCCATAAAGTATTAAAATGGTTACTAACAGTATATTTAGTGTAAGTGTATTTATTCCGGGCTCGCCTCTACATGGGTGCTGGTTAGAGTCCTGCCTGAGGTGTTTGATGAGACAGCAGAATGCAATCAGCTAAGTACCTCTGTCTATAAATTCTGTGTGAGGCTTATTCACTTCTACCGTATACTGTGTTATATACATTGCTATTTCCATTTGCATTAAACAGCTTCCCTATCCTCCATCTAGGGACAGATTCGGCCCCCTAGGTTCCTACCGTGGAGCCGCCCCTATTGGAGCAATGGCCCTGCTATATTGGTTAGGAATAGTGTTCCCATCCCAGTGTATCTGTTGTTGTTACTTGCCGTATTTTGTGTTTCATACATTTTGGTGTTCTAATACATGTCTATATTTGTCCATTGCAGACATAGGTTACATCTAGATCTGACCTGTGGGGAGGCTCTGTACTTGAGCCCTGCACGAATGTAGCAATAATGAACAGGGAGTGGTCCGGAGGGGCACAACACTATATAAAAAAATTAACCACCGATTTAGAACAGCTACAATTGGAGCCAACTCCAAATGCAACATTTGTAGTCAGATTTCAGCTGTTAAACAGCCGTCAATCATTGCTTTTGGAGGAGACTTGGGTCACAAGCCCACTGCATCCTTCCTGAGCGACCAATGACTGATAAACTTAACCTCTTATCAACCACTGATGGATTTATGCACCATATATGTACATCGTGTGGTCCTGGGTTTAAAACATACACCATTGTAAATGCAAACTAACTGTAGCTAGATGGGTGCCTGGCTGTCAAAAACAGCTTTGTTGCATCTTTTCTGGCTCACATAAAATTCAATGAGTAATATGTAGTAAAGAGAGGAATCGGCAGGTCTATTTTGTACATAAAAACATCTTGTGTCTATTATACATTGGACTATATGAGTTGCATGTAGATTCCGACTGATTACGACATCATGTTCAGGTTCGGAAAAAATGCATAGGTTTTTGGAACATTAAAACCAAGAAACCCCCCCAAAAAGAGCTATCTTTGGACGTAAAAGACATAATAAAGAAAACGTCCAGGATCGATACTGATCTTGAAGTGTTACTGTATGATACAATTTCACATTCCCTACCAGATAGTGGATTTTTGTTTGTGTGTCCATAAGGTTTTTAAGCAATATTTATTAAAAGTTAATTTTTATGAATTTATATTTTTGGGTCCTAAAAGTGAGCTTCATTACCTCTATTGGACCCAGTAAGTACAGGACTGACAAGCCCCCCCCGAATGGTAGAGCTGCTGGATCTAAGCAGACTCAGTCATGTGATCAGGGGCAGAGCTTGTAACTAACTTATTCACAGACACAGAGCCTAGGTGACTAATCACATAACTGTAAGCATAAGGTGAGTGGTCTGCAAATCCTCTCCTATGAAGAACTGTTAAAGGATCTGGGAATGTTTAGCTTCCAAAAAAGAAGGCTGAGAGGAGACTTAATAGCTGTCTACAAATATCTGAAGGGCCGTCACAGTGCAGAGGTGTCAGCCCTATTATCTGTACAAGGAAAGACTAGAAGCAATGGGATGAAACTGCAAGGGAGGAGACACAAATTAGATATTAGAAAAAGCTTTCTGACAGTGAGGGTGATCAATAAATGGAACAGGTTACCACGGGAGGTGGTGAATTCTCCTTCAATGGAAGTGTTCAAACAGAGGCTGGACAGACATCTGTCTGGGATGATTTAGTGAATCCTGCATTGAGCAGGGGGTTGGACCCAATGACCCTGGAGGTCCCTTCCAACTCTACCATTCTAGGATTCTATGATAGCGGTGACATCATCACAGGTCCTGTAAGCACATGGCTGCTATCAGGCTCTGCGTGTTTTATGTTTTAAGACCTTTGATGACGTCACGATCATGTGATCAGGAATGGAGCATGTAACTCACTCACAGACAGGTGGTCATTAGTATTTTGACATGGCTTACAAGCCCATTTCATCCTTCCTGAGTGACCAATGACTGATAAATCCATCAATGGTTGATTAGAGGTAAATTTATGCACCAAATATGTACATCGTGTGGTCCTGAGTTTTAAACATACACCATTGTAAATGCAAAGTTGCTTTAGCTAGACAGGTGCCTGGTTGTCAGAAACAGCTTTGTTGCATCTTTTCCGGCTCGTATAAAATTTAATGAGCAATATGTACTGAACAGAGGAATCGGCAGTGCTGTTACCTCTATGGGACCCAGTAAGTACCTGACTGACCAGCGCCCCCGCATGGTAGAGCCGCTGGATCTAAGCAGACCCAAAGCAGCTATACTAGATACAGAGGGCTGGTTTTCACCAGTAACTGGGGTTCCCATGGATGCCCCAATTATAGTGGAAAACTGCTAAATACAATTCTTTAATGATGACATGAGGAACATGTTAGGAAAAGCTAGCTAAAAAAAATTACTGATAAATAAAAATAAATGTAAAAAAAAACCAATTACCTAAAGCACACCAATCTTGTAATGCAAGACTATACAAAGTATACATCAAAATGGCCAAAACAATTAACCCATTCTCATACTTTATTAACATTTGCAATTTACACTAACATAAAGAACTAAACAAAAAGCCTTTTTTATAACTTTGCATACATATTATCTCTAATTAAACAAATAAAAACTAACTTTAAAAAAAAAAAAAAAAAAGAAAGCTACTAAAAAGTGTCCCGTGCATCATAAAAAATACATACAATATGTATTTTTGTAACCCAAGACAAGAAAGTTATGGCAGTTGAATCACCCAGTGTGCTTCATTTCTAAAAAGTGTCAAGTCACAAAGGACCAAAACACTCTGATCGTCAGAAGGTTAATCCAGATCCAATGGGCCCTATGTTTTCCAAAGGGTGCCTGTACACGCAAGACTTCTCTGTAGCAAATTACAATTGGAGCTCTGCTTGATCACCGGTCAGCACCTTTACCTTCATATGCTGGCCAGTAATCAGCAGAGCTTCGCCTAAGCTTTACTGCGGAGAAACCCTGCGTGTACGGGAAGCCAAAGAGTAGCTCTTAATCAGGTGGAAAGGGACAAATCTTTGATTTAAGTTAATAAAGTCTCATTTCCTCAGTCTCCTTATTGTAGAGTCCTACTCTTGGAAAATAGGCCATAAAATAAAAACATGGTTCGTAATACTGATCATTATCAGATGACTGTTTTGTTTGCTTCATAGAAGGAGAGAGTAAAAGGGGCGACCATTTAACCTCATTCACACTTTAATATGCGAATGCTCAATCAGCTTTAGTTGCCACATACAAGGGGTAAGGCGATGACTGACAACCATTCCCATCAGAATGGTGGCTGTGTTTTACAGTCCTGCTCCTGGTTGTGTGGGCACAGTGGCGGTGTGTGCCCAATCTGAGCATCATAATTCTTTGGCACAGGTCCTTTGAGAGTCCTGCCTGCACCGTTCTGTTATGCTATGGCTTCTGTAGGGGGTAAGTTATACATCAGAAGGCATCCCAAGAGTCTGATCACACATCATGGAATAAATCCACACCAAAATCCACCTGCGGATCTTCATAGCAAGATTAATTATAATGTATGAATAACTGCTGTGAAGATATGCAGTATTTCCACAACAAATAGAGCATGCTGCGGATGTGAAAGTTTGTAGCTAAACTGTACTATACATTGCCGCAGAATTTCAGCATTGCTGAAATTTGGCAGGAACTACATTGAGTTTGAACTCATCCTTAGCCAGGTTCAGACAAGCATACTGTAACACATCCGCAATACAGATAAGTTACAGATGACATTGCACTGTATGTTATCAGTATTTGCCTCAGTGGTTGCTGCCATTTATTTAATTATCTGCAGGGAAAATATGGATCCGTTTTTGCTCCATAGAAAAAAACTAATGAAATGCAAAAACAGAGGCAAAAAAGGTCATGCTGCGTTTTTGACACACAGCTATAAAAAAAATGCAGCCACATGAGTAGATATATAGATATTACATTAGCTACATATTCTGGTCCACAAAACATGGACCAAAGTTAATATACGCTCATTTGAAAGCGGTCTTTGGCAGCAGATCCTACAATGAGGTTCCTCGATTGTAACATTTACAACAATCTGAACATTAAAATGATTTCTCTCCTGCATGAGTTTTCTAATGTTTAATCAGCAATAACTTCTTACTAAAACCTTTCTCACATTCAGGACATGGATATGACCTCCCCTGTGTGAGTTCTCTGATGTTGAGCAAGATTTGGTTTCTGGATAAAACATTTCCCACATTCAGGACATGAAAATGGTTTCTCTCCTGTGTGAGATTTTAAATGTCTCACAAGATATGATTTATCACTAAAACACTTCCCACATTCAGGACATGAAGATGGCTTTTCCCTTGTGTGAGTTTTTAAATGACTTGCAAAATTGCTTTTATGAGTAAAACATTTCCCACATTAAGTACATAAAAATGGCTTCTCCCCTGTGTGAGTTCTCTGATGTCGAACAAGAGTTGATTTCTCTCTAAAACATTTCTCACATTCAGAACATGAAAATGGCTTCTCTCCTGTGTGAGTTCTCTGATGTTCAACAAGATGTCATTTCCAACTAAAACATTTCCCACATTCAGGACATGAAAATGGCTTTTCCACTGTGTGAGTTTTTAAATGACTTGCAAGAGTATTTTTATGAGTAAAACATTTCCCACATTCAGGACATGAAAATGGCTTCTCCCCTGTGTGACTTCTTAGATGTTCCACAAGATATGATTTGCAACTAAAACATTTCCCACATTCAGTACAAGAAAATGGCATCTCACCTGTGTGAGTTTTTAAATGTGTATTAAGATTTCCTTTCTGAGAAAACCATTTCCCACATTCAGTACAAGAAAATGGCTTCTCCCCTGTGTGAGTTTTTAGATGATATGCAAGACTGCTGTTAGAATTAAAACATTTCCCACATTCTGAACATGAATTTTGCCTTGCATCTCTTTCGGTTCTCTGGTCCCAAGAAGGATTTGATTTCTTTTTAAAATCTGTGTGACATGGAATTATTTTCCCCAGTCTACGACCAGTTCTTTGTTTGCCAATAAGTGAAGAAGGTTTCCTCTCACTAGCGCCATCAGTGGATAGATATTTGCTTTGAAGGACTAAGGGTGCATTAGCGGTTATTGAATTAGGTTGTGTGGTATTATCTTCTACTTCATTTAGAGATACGAGGTGTTCATGGTGGCCTCTACTCCAGTCTTCACCTGGGGTAAAATAAATAATAATTTTCTCCCTATTTTTATTTTTTTCAATTAACCAATCAAGCTTTATTTAAACAATAGCAAGGCAACATACTAAAATGGAAAAAAAGAAAAACAGGATAACATATGATAACTAAATCACTAGTAAATATATGAAAGAGAAAGAAGACAAACAAAAACATCATAGTATTTGTAAATGCTTTGTAAAGATTGCAGAATATAATTTCTAGTAGAGATAGCTAAAAGTTAAAGGAAGTTTCCAGTGAAATACTGTTGTTGACCTATCATCAGGAAAGGTCATTAATAGTTGATTGGCTGAGGTCCATCGCTCAGGACCCCGACTGATTAGCTGAGCGGGCCCTTGCTGTCAGCTCTGCAAATAGACAGAGGTTGGAGTGGAAGCCTCCACACCGACCTCCATATAGTGGTCAGCACTTGTAACTACAGCCACAGCATGCCTGCAGTTGAAAGCATCGGCCACTACACAGAGGTCAGCGAGGAGGCTTCTGCTCCGACCTCAGTGTATTTGCAGCACTGACAGCATGCGCTCGCTCAGCTAATCGGTCAGGGTCCTGAGCGATGGACCCCGGCCAATCAACTATTGATGACGTATCCTGATGAGAGGTCAACAATAGTATTTCACTGAAAAACCCCTTTAAGTTTTAAAACATCAACTATTATTTTCACACTGCAAAAGTTATTATGCCAATCAAATGTAAGAAAAATGTAACGTAGGGTATATAATCATTAGCATTCAAAATATACTCATTGTAAAATAAAAATCAAGCACCTAGAAGGAGTTGTAAGAATGTCCCGGTGGCCATTCTGGGGTATGTGTATTTCAGTTTATTATTTCAGTGCAGCTAGGCCTAATGAATAGGAGTTGTCTGGTGAATGGATAACCCCTTTAATCACTTTTTCTATATTCTGTTCATTTTAGCAGGTGGGTTAACAAAAAAAATAGCAATTATGTTTTCTTTTAAAATGTTCTTGATACCAAACCGTGTAGCACAGAGCATAATGCTGTTTCAATAACTCCCATGCAATGGAAATAGCATAGTGGCTGCGCTACACTATTTCAATAATGCCCATTCACTTCAATGTTAGTTATGGTAACACCCAACTAGGAGGATGGGAAGCTAGCCGTGGGTGTATCATCTAATCGGGTAATGTGACAGCCCCTTAAGCCCTGTGATCATATCTATCAGACATTTCTGGCATATCCTGTGAGTATAATATTACATATTAAATAGGGTTTTCAGGCACTAAACTATTGATGGCCCATCCTCAGGATGGGTCACTAATAGTTGATTAGGGAGGAATCAACTGTATAGTGGCTGTACCTGGTATTGCTGCTTCATCCCATTCACTAGAATGGGATGGAGCTGCTCTCAGGCCATGTGATGAATGAATGCAATGTCAATGGCCTCTTTAGTCAGGTGATCAGAAAAGATCCCAAGTGGACAGATCCGCACCAATCAACTATAATCGAGAATAGATCATCTATAGATTAGGAGAATGGAAGAATTATGAGTAAAGGGCTTTATAAATACCACAATCACACTCCGCTCACCAACTACTTCTCTTCTTGTTTGAAAGTCTGCAGTCTGTATTCTAATAAAACTGCCTTCCCAATAAATTTACAGCCTGCCAACAGTGCAAATGTCGCCTGAAGACATGGTGTGTACCCCATGGGGTCCATATAACACAGGTTGAGGCACTAAATGAGTAATAGTAATGATCAGGTGGAAGATGATATTCTGAGCTTCCCAGTAATAGAATACATTCAAACAAGATTTATGAAAGGCTCTTACCTTTCACCGACACCGATATGGGTTTATCGAGTCCACTCATTGTTACTTCAGAACTTTCCCACAAAAAGAGGTGAGAAAAAAAGACCCCTAATTTATCTTATGTCCATCGGTGCTCCCCAGCCTCAACTGAACGAAACTGTGGACCACAATCAAATTAAAACACTTTACCACGGACGTCTCTCCTGGACACCAAAGGAGCAGGACGTGTCTTACTGAGCTTCTGTGCTGACTCCTGGCCCCAGAGACATTGGGACTCCTTCGGTGCCCTGAAGCACCTGTAAGTGATTGATATCCCCCCCCCCCCCCTACTTGTCTTGGGGAAGCCGCCTGTGGAGGATCACACTTACCGCCTGTGGAGGATCCATGGAGGCACAGAAAACAGCAGAGGCCGTGAGGACCAGGATACATCACTTTCCAGGACTTCTTCAGCGGCGGAGGATCCCAGTAAGACCCCATCTAAATGCGACGCCCTGATCCAGAACCCCATGACACAGCCACCGTCTCGCTGGGGCCTAGCAGAGTGCAAAGCCGTGACCTAAATTTCCGGCTGCCACATACGTGGCGTAGCCCTTACAGCGGCCCAAAGGGGTTGAAGAGGACCGCGGAGCCACTCTACCATCGGAAGCACCCCGCTTACCATTCTGGTCAAATCTGCCATCTCCACACCGCTCCCCAAGCACGGTCTGGCTGGTTCCAGAGCCGTGGTCTGAAGTTTCGGCCACCCCACCTCCCGGGCTACCTCTGGTGGCAAAGACTTCCGGCGACCTCCACTTGCCTGTTGCTTCTCCCCTGGACCCCCGCGACACGGACATTGATCTGCCGTGGTGTAGCGGTGAATAAAGCCACGACCTAGAGTTCAGGCTGATCTGCATGTTGCCTGAACACTTTGGCACCCGGAAAGGGCCAGAAAAGAATTTAGGCATTCATCACCTGCTGCTGTGGGAAACCCTCCCTGATACATTGGGAG
This sequence comes from Eleutherodactylus coqui, assembly GCF_035609145.1. Lineage (NCBI taxonomy): Eukaryota > Metazoa > Chordata > Amphibia > Anura > Eleutherodactylidae > Eleutherodactylus > Eleutherodactylus coqui. The sequence continues at coordinate 28,139,323 of NC_089839.1, forward strand.
ATTCTGCCACTGTTGCTGCGCCGCCACCTGGGTGCGGTCTAGTTGGCTCCGGAGGCTTGGGGCCCCCAACTGCTGCGGACACTGCGGGGGTCCAACCACTCCACCTCCTGGACCGTTTCCAGCGGCAAAGATTCTCTGGCAAACTATGTCTACTCCCGCTCCCGACACAAACCTCTACAGTGCTACTACTTGCCCAGCGAGGCCTAGTGACAATCGAAGCTATGGCGTGGATTTCTGACCACCCCAAGCATAGCAGGAGCATCGCGGCTGCACTGACTGGAATTGGAGGTAAGAGTCGGCGGAGGGGGCTCACATGGTCCACGAACACGAAGCACCCTGCAGCCAACTGCTGAGACCCACGGGAGTCGAGAGCCATAACACACAGTCTGGACCACATCGATCCCCATTGCTGCCCTAACAATTGATATTGCTCTAGACTGTTGACAAACTGGAGAAGGGAGGCTGTACCAATGAGAGCACAATGTATTAAGACAGATTAAACCCCCATAGATCAACACCACTGGAGATCGTTGAAGAAAGTGATGGTCATGATGGCCATGACTCTTGGGGTGCCACTAACATGGATGGCTACTGCATAATTATCAGATGAGAAGCCACATCCATATCATTGACCTGCTGATAAATCTTTATTAATTTTAGAGATGGAGCGAAATTTTTGACCTTTGTGTACACAACCCGTGAAATCCCTAGACCTGGAGAGGTCCAAGTATTGACAAATACTTAAATGAACTAAGCGCTGGAGGGAGGGGGGTCTCTACATTCTCTGCTAAATCCCCGATGTGTAGCCGGGGGTCTGTTCTATACACATAAATGTGTTGATAATAACTTTGGAAAACAGACACATATTGTTGGATTTTTATGACATGAGAGGAGACAATACATAGGTCTGTGGTTGCAGCAGGTCCAGGTTTTTAACTTTTTTTTTGTTTGTTTTTGTTTCTCCTTTTTATTATTCCTACATATTATTTTGCTCCTATCTTCTATTGTTTCTTTTTTGCTTCTTCTTTTATTAGTCTCTGGTTCATAGTTTATACAATGAGAAAATTATATCCTTCACAGTTATAGACTAAAATAATAATTTTTATTAAGATCCTTTTAAAAAGACATATATGGGCTATACGGACTCACATAACATAAACACAAAGGGATGTCACAGTATCCCTTCCACACAACAACTTTTCTTTTTGGTCGGGAGGTCCCGGTGATAGTAAATAACGGGAACACTCTGTAGTATGATCAAGATCGATCAATTTGATGAAATCTACGAAAGTAAAGATAGACTCATAGGATTATACTCAGATCATCAGGAATAACCCTGATATATTCCTGGATCTATTAGACAGACATTAGAATAAATGGTGCACTTTGCACTTTGAGCAAAAAACAACTTAAAGGGGTTGTCCCGAGGCAGCAAGTGGGTCTATACACTTCTGTATGGCCATAATAATGCACTTTGTAATATACATTGTGCATTAATTATGAGCCATACAGAAGTTATAAAAAGTTTTATACTTACCTGCTCCGTTGCTGGCGTCCTCGTCTCCATGGTGCCGACTAATTTTTGGCCTCCGATGGCCAAATTAGCCGCGCTTGCGCAGTCCGGGTCTTCAGCAGTCGTCTATGGAGCCGCTCGTGCCAGAGAGCGGCTCCGTGTAGCTCCGCCCCGTCACGTGCCGATTCCAGCCAATCAGGAGGCTGGAATCGGCAGTGGACCGCACAGAAGAGCTGCGGTCCACGAAGACAGAGGATCCCGGCGGCCATCTTCAGCAGGTGAGTATGAAGACGCCGGACCGCCGGGATTCAGGTAAGCGCTGTGCGGGTGGTTTTTTTAACCCCTGCATCGGGGTTGTCTCGCGCCGAACGGGGGGGGGGTTTAAAAAAAAAAAAACCCCGTTTCGGCGCGGGACATCTCCTTTAACTACTTTAGAATTGGCTAAAAGACAGCTCCATCAAATAGGCTGATTTTTATCTATGCTGCTGCCGATCTTGCATGCAGCATAGTTGACATCTTAGGAGCCAATGGTTGTTAGGCCTTTTTTACAGACGTTTCCTTTATAGGAAGCTAACCTATCTTTTTAGGCGTCTGTATTGCTCCTAGTGACTAACACTAATAAGTCGCAATCCTAATTATCCTTTGGATCTGTTATAAGCATTATATACATAATTGCTATTCCCAGCACCTTCTGCCATCTCAGATAGGTGACTGTTATCATTTTTCGAGCAATTAGTCGTATGCTTACAGATCTTAAAACATACCATTTTACAAAGGATTAAGTAGGCGTGGCTTCCAAAAAGGAGGAAAACGTTTTCTCTCTTTCTTATTTCTAATGGTCTGTCTGACAAATAACATATAACGTTGAATGGATTCCACATTATATGGGAAATCTATCTAATGTCAGTGGTTGTTAAATTATTGATTTCTATTTATCACGCAACACAAGAAGTGTGTATAATAACACAAATAGCCAGCCCAATACAGGCTCTGCTCCTGATGAACCACATATTTGTGGGGAAACGCGTCGAGCCCGAACTGAGCCCGAACTTGAGCTCGTATCTATAGACTCATTTATATCTCCCAGATTATATTGAATGATCGGAGTATAATCCTATGAGTCTATCTTTACTTTCGTAGATTTCATCAAATTGATCGATCTTGATCATACTACAGAGTGTTCCCGTTATTTACTATCACCAGGACCTCCCGACCAAAAAGAAAAGTTGTTGTGTGGAAGGGATACTGTGACATCCCTTTGTGTTTATGTTATGTGAGTCCGTATAGCCCATATATGTCTTTTTAAAAGGATCTTAATAAAAATTATTATTTTAGTCTATAACTGTGAAGGGCATAACTGTGAATACTATAGACTTACCTGCTCCTGTGAATTTGAGAAAATTATATATTGGGACTGTGTCCACCTAAACCTCTGCTGATCGGCAGTCAAAGATTGCTTCATGCTGTAGCATCATATGCACTAGTCCAGCTATTAGACCTTAGAGTTGTTAAAGATGTCTGAATCATGGTTATGATGCTGGATATGTGTCTCAATTGATTAAAAAAAGAAAATAACTATTTCATCACCATGGAAACTTGAGCGATACCCCCCAGGGCTACTGGGATGTGGAACTACCAGTTAATAAAATAAATAAATTCTCATCCAGGAGAAGTTAGAATATCCACTCAAGGAAATGAAAACTAACCTACACTGTTGTGCCAAAAGTCATGAGACAGGAACTAATATCATGTAAGATGCCCTATAGCCTTGTGAAGTGTAGTAACTGGACTGGCATTGATTTCACAAGAGGATCTCTGTTGCAAATGGATCTCTCCACCACATCCCATAAATTCTTGATTGGGCTCATGTCAGGCCACACCATTGTGAATGTGCAGGCCACACCATTCGTAGGAACTCTCCAGAATGCTCTGCGAACCAATTTTGGACAACTTGTGTCTGAAGGCATAATGCATTATCTGGCTGTCATATAACATCATTGTGGGGGGTCCATGTAGACCATGATGGGCTGCAAATAGTCACTAAGCAGTGAACATAGCAGGCACTGGTGAATATGTTTAGGCAGATCAGTGGATCCAAACCCATACCATGAAAACAGCCCCACAGCAGCATAGAACAACCACTAGCCTGCACAGTGCCTTGCTGACAACTGGAGTTCAAGGGGTCTGTGGAACACATGAACCCTACCATGAGCCCAAAACAACTGGTACCATGACTCATTGGACAATGCCACATGTTGCCATTCCTTTAGGGTCCAACTAGCAACCTCAAGTATCCAGATGAGGTACTGTCTCCAGTGTTGTCTTCTGCTACCATGTCCAATGGAAGCTAAAGAATGCTGCATTGACCTATGGGATATGTGTGTGGGGCCTCCTGCATTAAATCTGGATGTGACTTCTGCAAGATTTGTGTGACTCTTTGCACGGACAATTCTAACCAGATGCCTCCGTTCATTCAGTGCGATGACTGTGAATGGTTCATTGAGTTCTGCAGTGATTGGCTAAGCCACTCGAGAACCAATCACAGCCAGCGCTTCCTGGAGGAGGGGTTTTTGAACCCCTGACCAGGAACCACTTGTTGAAAACTACAAGCAAGTGTGTTGGGGAGCTGCGAGGAGATATACAGCGGAGTGGACAGTGTTATACGATGTATTGTTTTTCTTTTTTTTTTAATGCAGCCATGGCTTATTTTCAGGGGGGGGCTTACATTTAAAGCCCGCCGAAAATCCCGGCAAAAGAGAGCTACAAAGTCACGCGGCTTTGTAGTGTCAAAGAAATCGTGTTATCGCCGCCAGAAACAGCGATATCACACAGAACATTGCTACGATATCGCTGTTACCCGTGTGATAGAGGCTTTAAAACACTAGTAACCACTTGCAGCCGCTATTGCTGACAGCCCACAATAACCACAGGACAGAGATCACACAGTATACTACACTGCTGCCTGAGAAGATTAGTGAAAAGCTTCATTACATCTGTATGTAGAGGATTTACAGAAATCTCAGCTTCACCTACCTGATGATCCAGTGGGACATGTTCCTCTTCCTCTGGACAATCCTGGGAATATAGAGGACTGGGACATCTCTCTGGGGGATTTCTCTGGCTGGATCCATCTATAGGAAATAACCAGAAACTGAATACATTATATATCTGATGATCGGATGATGGCGAGACTAGCCGACCCTCAAAACTGTCCCATACAATAAATGAAGGTCTCCTCTTACCCGGTGATGTGAGGGGCTGCTCCTCCTCCATCATGGCGTCCTTGTACAGATCCTTGTGTCCTTCTAAATACTCCCACTCCTCCATGGAGAAATAGACAGTGACGTCCTGACACCTTATAGGAACCTGACACACACAATATACAGTCATCCTCCAGACTCCTTCCTTGGCTGTATTATATAATGCCCCCCATTCCCAGCAGCGCTCACCTCTCCGGTCAGCAGCTCAGTGATCCTGTGGGTAACTTCTAGGATCTTCTGCTCATGTATCAGTGAATGAGGTGAAGGCTCGGTGATGGGGCTCTGGGTCTGGCTCCGTCCTCCTGCCACACGGGGTCACACACTCACCAGACAACTTCTTCACTACCGTGTAATCCTGTCGATGGTGAGACACTGATCACTACATGGAGGCTAAGAATCCTTCACCTTTCCCGCCATTCCCCTGTTTATTACTAGAGATAAGAGTGACATCATGTGAAGCTCTCACCTCCCCAGTTATCCAGTAGATGATCTCCAGGGTGAGGTCTAATATCCGGGCAGCCATGTGGTCTCTGTCCTTCTCCATCCTTGGTGGGTCATTGATGGAAAGGACCATCGTCTTTATCTGTGAGCGTCCTGTACCTAAGGAACCTGAAGGGGACAAGAGCATCTTCCATGAAGGGTCTTACTACAAGGGGATTATAGAGGATTAGTGACAGCATATAATGGAGGTGATTTAGCTATGAAGGAGTGTTATATAATATCCTGATCAATAATCTGGTATATATTAATCAGCCGCCCCTGCTATATAGTGAGTACAGAACCACACAGTATATACATTATTGTTAGGGAAATCATCAGAGGGATTTTATAGTGTTTCATTGCCTGGTCCAAATTATATGAGAAGTGTGTACACAGATCCCCGACACATGACACGGCCTGTATCATCCGACAATGAAGCTCTTCTCAGTTTATTACAAAGCAGACAATGTACATATGTTCATTTACGAATGGTCAGAAATACATGCCCCCTGTAATCATAAGAACTCATGATTGGCTCTGGGTGCTAACGGTTTAACATATGTTACTTAACACCTCAAGGCGTGTCACTCCAAACACGTAATTCCCAGGAATAGAAACTTAGTTCTGTACAAACTGTCCTAGCAGTGGAGGATTAGAAACCGTTATCTCTAGACATTCCTAAACCGTGACAGGATATAGAGAGAATATGAGCCTGTCCACATACCAGTGTACAACATGAACTGCATTAACCATTTAGACGCTGGTTATCAATTTTTTTTGTGCATATTTTATGCCCTATTTTTCTCTGGTTGACCATTACTAGTGGGGCCACTGCAGGGGACACTAGTACTACTGGGGTCGATATAGGGGACACTATGACTAATGACACCACTGCAGGGGTCACGATTACTACTGGGGCCAGTAAATGGGAGACTATTACTACTGAGACCACTGTGGGGGTCACTACTATTACTACTGTGGTGACTGCAGGGTGGTCACTATTGCTTCTGGGACTGTTATAGGGGACAATATTACTACTGAGGCCACTCTGCTTGTGGCAGCATACCTCAAGCTGACTTAGGGTATGTTTATATGTGTCGGAAATGCTGCAAAATGTCCACAGCAGAAGTTTCCGCCGCAAATTTTGCAGCATTTCTGCATCCAAAAAGAAGGAAAACGTGTACCACTGGTGCGGATTTTGATTGGAAATCAGCCGTGTACTGGCAACTGATTTCATACAATGCGGCGCTTCCTTCACCTCCTCCGAAGGCTTCCCACTGTGAGCGCTTCCCGGCTTCTACTTCCCAGTGGCCTGGTCAGATGAGGCCACTACACAGGGGTCAGAGCAGCAGCTTCCGCTCTGACCGCAATGTATTCTGGCACTGACCGCCAGTGCTGCCTGGAAAACCCCTTTAATATAAAATTTCTGAATATGTTAGCCTTGCCCTTTAATTTAAGCCACACCCCAGGGGAAGGCCACTCCCATTTCCCCCCAACCTGCTGCTGCAGTGTCGCCCTGTGAAGGACTCTCCTTGGTTGACATCTATGTAACTATAATAAACCAAGAGCCTAAGGCCTCATGCATACGGCTTGTGGGGAATCCCACAGGGGATCCACCCGTGCCCGCTGTCGGCGACCCTCTTTGTCTAATTGTTAAGAAAATTGTAGATCAATGTATCAGTTAATTATTCTATATTGCATTGTAGAGCATGATACTGGTATGAGTAGTGAAAGGGTTAAATATAACCCTTCTTTAGGCCTCCATGTCTTCTCAGGAAAGATGATAGTCTACTAGACCCCCCATGTATGCATATCTATAGACAGGAAGCTATACACTACAGGGGGTAGGTCTGTAAAGTATTACATGCATTCCTTTCTCCTGAATTCATAGTGGTCTCATTGTATGTAATAGATACACCCTAGAAGGTGTAACTTATGTTAATCATTTTTTATCTTAACCTATCATATATTCTATCCATTTTTGGAGGTATAATCTTTACTGTGATGTCATTTAGGATATATATACTTTGTCCACCTCAGAATAAAGTAGAAATTATTTGATACCACATAAGTTGGTTTGATTTGAATTTCTCCTGGGCCCAGATTACTACACAGAATCTGATAGTCTTCTTCTTGAAAAACAAATTCTCTCCACACTAATCTGTATTGCAGATGTGTCAGCGTCGCATAGGCGCAGTACAGATTTTCCCCGCGCCGTAGATGATGACGCAGCTCCTGCGGTGATTAATTGCCGCGTATAAGATGGCTTCCATTGATTTGTAAGCCATCCACACGTACCCCAATCTAAAATAGAGCACGCTGTGATTTTATTTACGGAAATTGTGTCCGCAAAAAAAATCCGCTTGTGTGTGTGGAGTGGAATCTCCACGCACATCCATGGGGAAATTGAGCAGCGGATCGCCCACGCTGGTGACATGCGCTGGATCTGCAATTCAATTTGCCTTGTGTGCAATAAGGCTGTTAAAGCAAAAAAATGTATGGCCGTTTAGGGACAGTCTGGTGTACCCTAGTGAATGACGTCATATGACCCGTGATGTCATATGACTGAGGAATTGAATGACAGAGCCCACACAGTTATAGGTTCAGCGAAGAATTCCCACCTGATGGGTATCAGGCATCTGTATTTATAACCCCCTTACATCGGGGTGTCACAACATCATTGGACATTTAATAGAGATGAGCGAGCACCAAAATGCTCGGGTGCTCGTTGCTCGAGTCGAACTTTCCACGATGCTCGAGGGTTCGTTTCGAGTAACGAACCCCATTGAAGTCAATTGGCGACTCGAGCATTTTTGTGTATTGCCGATGCTCGCTAAGGTTTTCATTTGTGAGGAGGAACCGGAGGCACACACTGCAAAGGGTTGGCAGGGCCAGGCAGCGACCCTCTTGAAAAGGGGCGGGGCAATAGCCCACAATGCTGTACAGAAGCAATGAGAAATCCAATCCTGTGCCACCTCCATCAGGAGCTGCACACGTGGGCATAGCAATGGGGAATCCATGTGCCACAAACTATTCATTCTGTCAAGGTGTCGCATAGCTCAATCGACACTGCAAGGGAAAAGCCGTCTGCGCTCTGCCCCCTACCCAAGTCAGTCAGTGTCTTTGTGCCAGACAGGTCAAACACCGCGATGGGAGCTAAGTTTGCACCAACATCATAGGTGGGTCCTATGAAACCCAAGACATGAACCAAAAATTGATCTGAGCGGCCAAACATGGCAGACTTGCACCGCGCCCAGGACATAGGCCTCGGCCCACAGCTTCAGCAATCCTAGACAGGAAGCGGACTTTCACTGCACCCAGGACATAGGCCTCTGCACAAACCCTCAGCAATCGCGGGCGTACAGCGGACTCCAATGCTAGCGTAGCTGTGCACGTCTCATTAGCGCTGTATTGCTCCTGTAGTTTGTCCCAATGCAGTGCCCCAGATAGTAGAGCTAACGTCAGATGAAATACAGGTGGGCTTTGGCCCACACTGCATGCCCCAGTCAGACCGGGGTTTTTTATAAATAGTCACAGGCAGGTAGAACTCCGCAATGGGAATTCCGTGTGCACCCACAGCATGAGTGGCTCCCTGGAACCCACCGGCAGTACATAAAAAAATCCCATTGCAGTGCCCAGCACAGCTTAGGTAATGTCAGATTAAATGCAGGTGGGCTTCGGCCCACACTGCATGCCCCAGTCAGACGGAGGTTCTTTCTAAGTAGACACATGCAGTTACAACTCCGTGTGGACCGACAGCATAGGTGGGTCCCAGGAAGCCACCGGCGGTACATAAATAAATCCCATTGCATTGCCCAGCACAGCTGAGGTAACGTCAGATTAAATGCAGGTGGGCTTCGGCCCACGCTGCATGCCCCAGTCTGACGGGTTTTTAATACATAGACACTGGCAGGTACAAATCCCTAATGTGAAGTCCCTGTGGACCCACAGCATGGGTGGCTCCCTGGAACCCATCGGCGGTACATTAATGTATCCCATTGCAGTGCCCAGTAACATATCACTAGCAGCAGTATAGGGGGAGCACAGTCTTAGTTCCATTTCAGTAGTAGCAGTCAAGACAGGCCACAGTAACATTCCCGTTGCAGCAGTTTAGGGAGATAACAGTCTCTTTCACATTTCAGTAGTTGCAGTATAGACAAGGCCCCAGTTACATTAATGTAGCAAAAGTGTAGGCCAACCCCACACACCTTGCTGTAGCATGAGTGCAGGCGAAGCCTATAAAAATTACTAGGATTACACTGTAGGCGAGGGCCCCAAAAAATTGGTGTACCGACAGTACTAATGTACCTCAGAAAAATTCCCCATGCCCAACCAAGAGGGCAGGTGAAACCCATTAATCGCTTTGGTTACTGTGGCTTAATTTGTAACTAGGCCTGGAGGCAGCCCAGTTAAAATAAAGACATGGATTACTTACCGGTAGTTTCATTTCCAGGAGTCATCACGATGGCCCCATTTACATATGGAGGTTGCCCTCTGACCTCAATAGGGACAGGAAGAGAGTTTAAAAGCACCTCCTTTTCCACCATGCTTTAGTGACATACAAATTATTACGGTGGACAATGTTTACTAAACCAAAATTTACCTTTATTCGGTCGTATTTACATTGAAAAGAACATTAATTATTCTAGAAGGGAGGGAACTATGGGCCGTCGTGATGACTCCTGGAAATGGGACTACCGGTAAGTAATCCGTATCTTTCCAGGTCGTCATTCCGACGGCCCCATTTACATATGGAGTATACCAAATCATACGTGACTTTTAGGGTGGGACTACTGCCTGGAGGACTTTTTGTCCGACTGCACGTTAACCCTATAGTGTCTGATAAACGTGTGTTATGCTAGACCAGGTGGCTGCTTTGCAGATTTGTTCCGCAGACACCTGGCCTTTTTCTGCCCAAGAGGAGGAGAGAGAGAGAGCGTGTGGAGTGGGCTCTAATATTTCCCGGGGGATCGAGGCCCCTGGCTTTATATGCCTCTTGGATGGCAGTCTTGATCCATCTCGCAATGGTGCCCTTAGATGCCGTCTTTCCTTTTGCCGGCCCCTGAAATTGGATAAAGAGGTTGTTATTTTTCCGGAAAGAGCGGGTAGCTTGTAAATACACTAGAACGGCTCTCCTAACATCTAGGCTGTGAAATTCGTGTTCTCTATCATTGCGGGGATTTTGACAGAAAGAGAGCAGGGTGATTGTCTGCTCTCTATGGAATTTCGACACTACCTTCAGTAGGAAGGCTGGGTCTAGCTTAAAGGTGATTCTGTCATTTTGTATAAGCATGTAAGGTTCAATACAGCATAAGGCTTGTAATTCCCCTATTCTCCGAGCCGAAGTTATGGCGACTAAAAGGGTAACTTTTAGCGTGAGTAATCTTAGTGGGAGTTGGGAGAGGGGTTCAAAGGGGGGGTTGGCAAAAACTATTCAAGACTAGGTTTAAGTCCCAGGTAGGGAAAGTTTCCGTAATAAAAGGCCGAAGCCTATCTGCCCCTTTGAGGAATCTACGAACCCAGCGGTGTTCTGCCAAAGGAAAGTCTAGTTAAGACCCCAGTGCGGCTGTCTGAACCTTAAGGGTTCTTGGGCTAAGGCCTTTTTCCTAGGCCTGCCTGCAAAAATTCCAGGATTGCGTGGTATGTCGATCTCTGGGATTTTGCCTGGATCTATTTTGCAGAAGTCTGTGAACTTCCTCCATATCCTATCATAGATGGCTGTAGTGATAGGTTTACGCTCTTTGTTAAGGTGGTAATTACTTTATGGCAGAGTCCCTTCCCTCGCGGTATCATGCTTTCAGCATCCATGCCGCTAGTTTCAATTTTTCGACCCCCGAGTAGTTTAGCGGGCCCTGGAGAAGATCTTCCACGGCCAGTAGTAGAAGTGGACCCCGGATCGTCAAGGCTTTTAGCAGGGGATACCAGGGTCTTTTGTCCCACATGGGGGCAACTAGGATGACTGACACCCGGCTGATCTGGATTTTTCTGAGGGTGTTGGGGATCAGTGGGAAGGGGGGGAAAGGTGTAGGCTATGTCCCTGTCCCAGCTTTGGGACAGGGCATCTACTCCGCACGGGTTGTCTCCTGAATTTAGCGAGTAAAAGTCCCGGCACTTTGTATTTCCCCTCGTGGCGAACAGGTCTATCTGTGGTTCTCCCCACTGGCAGATTAGTTGGTTGAAGACTCGCTGGTTCAGTTCCCATTCTCCCGGAAGGACGCTCTGTCTGCTCAGGAAGTTGGCAACGATATTTGTGGACCCTTTTAGATGGATCGCTGAGAGGGACAGCATGTTGGATTCCGCCCAGCGGAGTATCTTTGCTGCCAGTTGTTGGAGGTGTGCGTGTCGCGTTCCCCCCTGGTGACGAACAAACGACATAGCTGTCATATTATCAGTCAAGATTTTAACATGCCTTCCCTTTAAATGGGGTTCTGTTGCATGAAGGGTCTCCCAGATTGCTCTTAATTGTCTATAATTAGATGAGCGCTTTGCTACCTGGGAGTCCCAGGTTCCCTGTAGATTTAGGTAGGCTACTTGCGCTCCCCGTCCTGTTTTACTGGCATCTGTTGTGATGGGTACAGCGGGTTCCCGCGACCAGGAGGTACCTTTGTTTAGGTTCCTCTGTGAGGTCCACCAGCGTAGGGACTCTCTAACTTGGACGGACAGGCTCACCTTCTTATCCGGGGAGGTCTGCCGTTTGTCCCACCTGGCAAGGATGAACCTTTGTAGTTGACGAGTATGGGCTTGTGCCCATGGTATTATCTGTATGCATGCTGTTAGAATACCGAGCACCTTCATCGTCTCTCTGGTAGATACCGTAGTAGCCCGACAGAGGGAGGTTACTGCTTGGATAAGGTCTTCCTTCCTAGATTAAGGAAACCGAGATTCGTGGATGTGGGAGTCTAATAATTCGTCCAGGTATACCTTTTGTGTACCTAGGTTCAGGTCGGACTTCTGTTCATTGACTATCCACCCTAAATTTTTTAGGGTAGACAGGACCGTGGATAGGTCCGTGCGTATGGCCTTTTCCGTTCTTGACACTAGCAAGAAATCATCGCATTATGGAAAAATAAGGATTTGGTTCCGTCTGAAATAGGCTACCATTTCTATTATTATTTTTGTAAAAACCAGAGGAGCGGTCGAGATTCCGAACGGTAGGGCCGTAAACTGGTAGTGCTGGATTTTGTCACCCTCCCGCAGGGTGAATCTCAAGTGTTTATGATGGACTGCGGCTATTGGGACGTGGTAGAATGCGTCTTTGAGATCTATAGAGCACATTACACTATCAGGGTCTATTAGTGAGACGATAAACCGCACCGTTTCCATCTTAAATTTTTTGTATGGAATAATCTTATTTAGGGCCTTGAGATTAAAGATAGTCCTAATAGAACCGTTTGGTTTTTTGATTAGAAAACAGGGGGGAATAGAATCCCTCACCCCTTTCGTGATCAGGGACTTGTGCAATGACCCCTAAGTCCTTGAGTTCTTGTACGCTTTTTATGAGGTTTCCTTGTTCTTGTAGGGACCCAGGGGAGGTTATAAGGAATCTCCTAGGGGGTAGAGAGTGGAATTCAATTCGGTACCCCGCTTCAATTATCTGGAGTACCCAGGGATTAGATGTTATCCCCTGCCACTGATTTAGATAGTGTGCTAATCTACCCCCTGTTTGTTCGGGAGAGGGTTGAGTTTCGTCACCCCGACTTCCCTTGGGGTATGACCATCTTCCAGTCTTCCCTTTGACTTCAGGAGGTGGCTGCCGTGTCCTCCTCGGAAAGGATGGTTTTCTGTAAGGCTGCCGTCTTTCTCCAGGATCTTGTCCAAGACGGGCCCAAACATGTATTCCCCTTGGAATGGGATGGCGGAGTTTTATTTTTTGATGTTATGTCTGCAGCCCCAATGCCCTTCTTGCAGTATTGCTAAGGACCCCGGTTTTTGCGTCATATCTGACGGTCTCCGCTGATGCGTCGGCCAGAAAAGCGGTAGCCATTTTTAGGAGGGGAAGACAACTGGCTAACTCCTCTCTAGGGGCCCGATCCTTAATAGAGGCTTCCAGCCTGTTTAGCCATAGGACCATGGATCTGGCCACGGAAGTTGATGCTATGCTGGCCTCGTGTGAGGTGTCTTCAAAGGGCAAGAGGGCTTTCTTGGCTACCTTTGCGCTTTGTATATCGACCTTAGGGGTGTCTCTGTATAGGCGGACGTCCTCAGGAGCGAACGCAAGCCGGCCTTCATCTGCAAACACCTGTTGCAGGGTCTGGTTGACCGGGAACATGGCCGTACATTTCGTCCTGAATCGTCCTGGGCGGGTGATCCTCTTTTTTCTGCATTGTCTCCCTCACTGCCTTGATGAGGTGCGCAATGTCGTTTGAGGAGAAATAGTATTTTTTCTCATCCTCTATAAGTACTAGCGGGTCCCCTAGTTCTCCTTCTGACAGGAGTTCCAGGGATTCACCGGAAATTGAGCTCGCTGATTCGGTTTGTCTTGGTCTTTTAGGGACCCGTGACGGACCTGGCTGAGCCTGGGGGAAGGACGCCATGGAGGCCTGTAATTCTTCCCTGATCATAAAGAGGATGTCAGTTTTAAACGACGCTTTTTCCCCCGCTAATATCTTTCATGCTCGCATAGGGCTTTTCTCGAGCTTTTTGCTGCAGAGCCCTTTTTTATTCTTTTTCCCTGGGGTCTGCCTTAATCTTTGGACCTTCCCTATCCATCTAACCCATACAAAACAATGGGGGAGAGGGGAGAGAAAAAGGGGAACATATATGCATCCGATCCAGTACAAATGGCAATTTGCACATTCCATTTTTGGCATATAGCCTACTCACGGCTTGTAGGGTATCTGTTTCTCCTTCTCGTGCTGAGCTGCCGCGAGTAGACATGCTTTTGGCACTTCTAGGCAGTCAGCAGGATACCTCCATGGAGTAGAGCCTGCTTTATATAGGAGAAATTTCAAATTTGGCGCCATTTCCGGGTTCTCTGCTGGTAGCCACGCCCCCTACGTTGAGCGCGTGACATCACCACGCCGGATGACGTCACCGCTATGCGCGCCGAGGAACCAGGAGCCCAGGGAGGCCACGCTGCTGTTCCCTGCAAGGAGTGACTATCCCATCACGGCAGCGGCGGCCTGAACATGCGGACCGCGCGAGGGATACCTGCGCTGCTGAGGCGACTTATGGCTCCTTCGGCGGCGCAGGTCAGGGATGCAGGGACTACAGCAGTATGCGGCCCCGACCTCTACCCCTCCAGGGGGATCGCACAGCGTGCGGTAAGTTTTCTTTCTCCACAGATTCGCTGGAGCTCTGCTTCATCTGGCCACCGTAGGGACAGGAAGACACTAAAGCATGGTGGAAAGGGAGGTGCTTTTAAACTCTCTTCCTGTCCCTACTGAGGTTAGAGGGCAACCTCCATATGTAAATGGGGCTGTCGGGATGACGACCTGGAAAAATTGGTTCAGGTGCAAGTTTCAACGCTTTAATGAGAATTGAAACGTATAAACATTGTTTACAAAAGTAATATGACTGAGCCTTGTGGGCCTAAGAAAAATTGCCCGTTCGGCATGATTACGTGAGGTTTCAGGAGGAGGAGCAGGAGGAGGAGGATGAATATAATACACGGATTGATGAAGCTAAAAGGTCCCTGTTTTTTATGGTGATAGAGATGCTTCTATCCGCGGGTGCAGCCTACGTATTGTTTACATACCGCAGCTGTCCACTGGTGGAGAAGAGAAGTCTGGGGAAATCCAGGCTTTGTTCATCTTTATGAGTGTAAGCCTGTCGGCACTGTCAGTTGACAGGCGGGTACGCTTATCCGTGATGATTCCCCCAGCTGCACTAAAGACCCTCTCTGACAAGACGCTAGCCGCAGGACAAGCAAGCACCTCCAGGGCATACAGCGCGAGTTCAGGCCACGTGTCCAGCTTCGACACCCAGTAGTTGTAGGGAGCAGAGGCGTCACGGAGGACGGTCGTGCGATCGGCTACGTACTCCCTCACCATCCTTTTACAGTGCTCCCGCCGACTCAGCCTTGACTGGGGAGTGGTGACACAGTCTTGCTGGGGAGCCATAAAGCTGGCAAAGGCCTTGGAGAGTGTTCCCCTGCCTGCGCTGTACATGCTGCCCGATCCCCGCGCCTCCCCTGCTACCTGGCCCTCGGAACTGCGCCTTCTGCCACTAGCGCTGTCGGATGGGAATTTTACCATCAATTTGTCCGGCAGGGTCCTGTGGTATAGCATCACTTTCGAACCCCTTTCCTCTTCGGGTATGAGAGTGGAAAGGTTCTCCTTATACCGTGGGTCGAGCAGTGTGTACACCCAGTAATCCGTAGTGGCCAGAATGCGTGTAACGCGAGGGTCACGAGAAAGGCATCCTAACATGAAGTCAGCCATGTGTGCCAGGGTACCTGTACGCAACACATGGCTGTCTTCACTAGGAAGATCACTTTCAGGATCCTCCTCCTCCTGCTCAGGCCATACACGCTGAAAGGATGACAGGCAAGCAGCATGGGTACCCTCAGCAGTGGGCCAAGCTGTCTCTTCCCCCTCCTCCTCATGCTCCTCCCCCTCCTCATCCTCAACGCGCTGAGATATAGACATGAGGGTGCTCTGTCTATCCAGCGACATACTGTCTTCCCCCGCCTCTGTTTCCGAGCGCAAAGCGTCTGTCTTTATGCTTTGTAGGGAACTTCTCAAGAGGCATAGCAGAGGAATGGTAACGCTAATGATTGCAGCATCGCCGCTCACCATCTGGGTAGACTCCTCAAAGTTTCCAAGGACCTGGCAGATGTCTGCCAACCAGGCCCACTCTTCTGTAAAGAATTGAGGAGGCTGACTCCCACTACGCAGCCCATGTTGGAGTTAGTATTCCACTATAGCTCTACGCTGCTCATAGAGCCTGGCCAACATGTGGAGCGTAGAGTTCCACCGTGTGGGTACATCGCACAGCAGTTGATGCACTGGCAGATTAAACCGATGTTGCAGGGTCCGCAGGGTGGCAGCATCCATATTGCACTTGCGGAAATGTGCGCTGAGCCGGCGCACCTTTCCGAGCAGGTCTGACAAGCGTGGGTAGCTTTTCAGAAACCGCTGAACCACCAAATTAAAGACGTGGGCCAGGCATGGCACGCTGCTGAGCTGCAGAGCCGCCGCCAGGTTACGGCCGTTGTCACACACGACCATGCCCGGTTGGAGGCTCAGCGGCGAAAGCCAGTGGTCGGTCTGCTCTGTCAGACCCTGCAGCAGTTCGTGGGCTGTGTGCCTCTTCTCTCCTAAGCTAAGTAGTTTCAGCACGGCCTGCTGATGCTTGCCCACCGCTGTGCTGCCACGCGACACCGACTGCTGGCGACGTGCTGCTGCTGAACATCTTGATTGCGAGACAGAGGTTGCGTAGCAGGAGGAGGAGGAGGGTGGTTTAGTGGAGGAAGCATACACCGCCGCAGATACCACCACCAAGCTGGGGCCCGCAATTCTGGGGGTGGGTAGGACGTGAGCGGTCCCAGGCTCTGAGTCGGTCCCAGCCTCCACTAAATTCACACAATGTGTTGTCAGGGAGATATAGTGGCCCTGCCCGCCTGTGCTTGTCCACGTCTCCGTTGTTAAGTGGACCTTGGCAGTAACCGCGTTGGTGAGGGCGTGTACAATGTTGCGGGAGACGTGATCGTGCAGGGCTGGGACGGCACATCGGAAAAAGTAGTGGCGACTGGGAACCGAGTAGCGCGGGGCCGCCGCCGCCATTCTGTTTTTGAAAGCCTCCGTTTCCACAAGCCTATACGGCAGCAACCTCCAGGCTGATCAATTTGGCTATGTACACGTTTAATGCTTGAGCGTGCGGGTGCGTGGCGGCGTACTTGCGCTTGCGCTCAAACAGTTGCGCTAGCGACGGCTGGACGCTGCGCTGAGAGACATTGCTGGATGGGGCCGAGGACAGCGGAGGTGAGGGTGTGGGTGCAGGCCGGGAGACGGTCGTGCCTGTGTCCTGAGAGGGGGGTTGGATCTCAGTGGCAGGTTGGGGCACAGGGCGAGAGGCAGTGGTGCAAACCGTAGGCGGTGAACGGCCTTCGTCCCACCTTGTGGGGTGCTTGGCCATCATATGCCTGCGCATGCTGGTGGTGGTGAGGCTGGTGGTGGTGGCTCCCCGGCTGATCTTGGCGCGACAAACCTTGCACACCACAGTTCGTCGGTTTTTCTGCACTCTCAGAGAAAAACTGCCACACCTTTGAGCACCTTGGCCTCTGCAGGGTGGCATGGCGTGAGGGGGCGCTTTGGGAAACAGTTGGTGGATTATTCGGTCTGGCCCTGTCCCTACCCCTGGCCACCGCACTGCCTCTTCCAACCTGCCCTGCTGCTGCACTTGCCTCCCCCTCTGAAGACCTGTCCTCAGTAGGCTTAGCAAACCAGGTGGGGTCAGTCACCTCATCGTCCAGCTGCTCTTCCTCCGAATCCTTTGTGCGCTCCTCCCTCGAACTTACTGAAATTACTACTACCTCACTGATAGACAACTGTTTCTCATCGTTATCGTCCTCCTCACCCACTG